>NW_010242950.1:21130-28504 GCF_000690775.1 Eurypyga helias | reverse complement strand
AGGAATGAGGCCGCGAACGCTGAGGGTTGCGGGGTGTGTGCTGGGCAGGGGCTGCGACTTGGAAGAAATGAGAGGACATCGCTTTGAGGAAGGGGGTGATGGAAGGAGAGGGAGATGGTAGCATGTACATGGGAAGGAATACAGCCTGATTGTTATGTCCTCACATACAGCCGGGACAATACCAGCAGATTGCCGAAAAGCAGAGACACTTGTGGCCCTTGCGCGTTATTCTTTATTTATGACTTGCTACTTTATTGACACGGCAAACAGTTTTGGAGAGCAGCTGATACAGGTTTTGCAGTTTAATTTTTAGCTGCATGGGGCTGGTGTGTGATGAGAATCTCACCTGATGGGCTGTAAAAGATGCCTTTATTATTCTGTTTCTCGTTATCTATCTGGAATGTTGAAATTGTGCTTGGGAAAATGAAAAACAAAAATATGCAAAATGACTAGATTAACTACCTGGCAATTACACCAAAGCTCGTCTCAGGATCACTAAGACAAAATTAGTTCCTTAAAACATGCCTCAAACCCAGAAATTCCTTTGCTAAGAAATTAATGAATTGGTTAACAAAAAGGAATTGTCAAATCCATCCTCTTATTAAATCCACTAAATATTTATAGTCGTGTAGTTTGTATTATGTGAACCACATTCCGTGCTTTCTTGGATTTACTGGACAAAACATGGTGTTCAGAATCCATAGCAGAAGGGGACCTATAGTGAACCCATTTTCTGTGAAAGTGAGGTGCGGCGCATGAGTATTTGTTTGAAAGCAGACCATTTCCATTAAATGTTATTGTCAGCTTTAATGGAAAAGCAACAAATAATTACTTTTGTTTGGGTTTCACGTTTCTGTTCTTCGTATCAGTACAAGTAAAGGTTTAGGGTTTGGAGTCCTTGAAGTGAAAACTGTCTGTTGACTGCAATCTGTTTCTCATTTGTTCTTTGTATTGAAGTTGTTCTTGGAAGTAGGAAAGATTTGGGGTATGGGAATGAGGCCCAGACGAGTTCATGATATGTGTAGATCTCCGACTTTTCCTTTCTGCCTCCTGATGTGGAACAGCGGAGCCTGATTCTTCCCTTTTTGAAAGCAGACCTGGCTGTGACCATGCGTGCACCAGCCTCGAGCCGGGGCATCCCCTGCCCCGCCATATAGCGCTTGACTCCGGCAGCATCCCCCCAGCCCACCCTGGCATTCACCCGGCGGTCAGGCGTTTGTATCCACCCGCAGGGCACTGACAGTGGCACGAGGGGCAACGAAGTCTCACTTCAGTTCTTATTTTTTTGGCTGGAAGTTTCCAAGCTGTGTAAGGAGTTTGCCCAGCTCTGAGCATCCACGTAGCCTTTGGCGATCACATTAGTAAAACCTAAGGAGAGTGTCTCTGGAGCATAGGAAAAAACCTGAGAGAAAATGGCTCTGTATTTCAGAGACTGTATTACTGTGATCTTTTCCCAGGGTGAAAACCTCACTTGAAAGTTCATGGGAACATAATTTTCTCAAACACAAGTTCTTACTTTAGGTGTTACTGGTGGTATAAAAATGTGTAGGAGCGATAACGCTTTCTCTTTGCATAATAGCTATTAACCAGAAAAATCTTCATTTGAATGCTTATCATTTGAGATGCAGAAATTGTACCACATGCTGCCGATAAAAATGAAGCATCATTGAATATTATGGGAACTGCTCTGTGACAGCTTCTAGTAGGGGAAGGCTTCTCAGCAGATGCTTACTAGGCAGTCAGAGTGCTGTGAATACCATGAAGTCATTCAAGATCACGAGGGGACAGGACCTCAGTTTTGCACCTTGATAAAACTGTGTCCAAAAGTATGTTTAAAAATGCGGAAAACAAACCTTACTGCCAGTTTTCTGTGAACAGGATGCTTGCCAAGCTGACTCAAACACTGCTTGCTGCTGCTGTGGTGGTGCTGGGTTTGGTGGGGGTTTTTTGTAAGCCGTTAATTTTATCTCACTCGTCTTCAGCTGCCCCATTTAAATAACTTTTCACAGGCTTCTGCAACTTTGCAGCATCTACGCAGTATGTGCCTGTTGTGCCAAACAGAAGTTGCCAGGAGAGCGGCTCACCCTGCGATTCCTTCTTGTCCCAGCTTGCTCTGAGAGCTCCTGGGTTTCTTCTGCATCAGCGCTGGCCTGCAGCATCCCGAAAAGTGCTTGGGGGTTGTCAAGCGAACTGGTCCTTAGGGCGCTCTAAT
This sequence comes from Eurypyga helias, assembly GCF_000690775.1. Lineage (NCBI taxonomy): Eukaryota > Metazoa > Chordata > Aves > Eurypygiformes > Eurypygidae > Eurypyga > Eurypyga helias. The sequence continues at coordinate 26,292 of NW_010242950.1, read as the reverse complement.
GCATTTTCAAAGTAATATGCTGCTAATTAACACGTAAACTCCTTGCCACCATTAATAAGATAAATCAGTGTTTTCTTGATTCTTTTGCACAGTTTATGGTAATTTTAAGCCCTACAGAAAGTGGCTGTTTCCATGAACAAATGTGGCTAATTAGTTGTAGATAGTTATTATGCAAATTTAGTAATCTTCACCTTGGAATGGAAGCGGATGAGCAGGTTGAGCATAATGCCCAAATTTTGGATGCAAATGGGAAAGCTGTTCCAGCGTAACCTGCCCAGGTTGCCCGTGCTCAAGATCAGCCGCACAGATTAATTTGGGAAATGGAACCCAGAAATCAGCCCAACCCTTTCCCCATCTCCAGGTGCGGCTGTGGCGGGGGTTGAGAGGCTTGCAAGCGAGGGAGCCCGGCTGTTTCCAACAGGCACTTCCCCGCTTGCGGTTATAAATGAGCAAGCCACGCTTCCAGAGGGGAGACGATAACTGCGCGGCGCTGACAGTATTAGGGTTAATGTTCTGTGTAATTATGGAGACGAGCTCTCTAAGTAGCTGTATGGCACTGCTCTCGCAGCTGCCGGCTCTGCCGCAGAGCTCGACTCCTACCTTTTAATTCAGGAGCATGGATGGGGCAATAAATGGATCAAACTGCCACGGGGCTGTGATAGCAACTTGGCGGGCGCGTTTGTTCTGGGCGGCTCGGCTGATTAAAGGCTTCAGCTGAGGGGCTGAGAGCTTGTGGGGGCTCTCGGGCTGTACCGCCCTGATTTTGGTGTTTGTCAGAGTCTCTTTGTGCTCAAAGACCAATTCTTTATCAGAGCACTGAGAGCGATGTGGCCAGGCTGGAAGAAGGTTTTGCGGTTCTCACAGAGGCTGTGTCTGAAATAACCCCGTTGCATTTCAATAGACGTGCTTTGGCATCATGTCTTGCTCTTACTGCCTAGGGAGGGCTGGCGGGAAAGTCCTGTTGTGGGTTTTTTTTTTTTTTTAATGACCAAAACCTCACTTGAATGAAACTGAAAAGTTTTGATATTTTTATTATTTTTTTCTTAAATACCCTGGCTATTTAGGTGATACTAGATCTTAATGCTTCTACTCCCACATCTTTTCACTTAGGGTTGTTTTAAATATTTGGTTTTTTGACAGATATGTGAACATTATTTCTGTGCTACCGGACACGGGAGCCACCCCGGTGAGGCGGTGGAGGGGCGAGCGCAGTGGCTGCTGGTGCAGCAGTGCTGGAGACCCTGCCCTGCTGCGGGGACCCCGCTGGGCTGGACGCGGGTCTGACGCTGGCCAGGCTGGTGAGCCCACCCAGGAGAGCTCTGCAACGATGCCGTTCAGCGTAGGTACGTCGTATAGACTAATTTCTTTGCTATCATGTGGAGTTTTGTTTATCTGAGGTAGTTCAGCATCATCTTTGCTCTAAGTAATCAAGAGCTAACTATCAGCGTTGAACAGAGTAACAGGTAGGAGCAAGCTTCGGATACATTTTTCCTATGAGAGGCTTCAGCTCTACTCCTGTTCTCATAGTTTGTGATTTACAGTGGTTTGGATTTTCCATTCTCACGTCTTAGCTTCTGCTGCCCAAAAGTCCTCTCACAGCACATCGGCAGCTGCCGGTCGGTACCAAAGCTGCGTTGGCTGTGCAGTTGCGGCCCTGTTAGGGGTGTGGGATTGCACACTCGCTGGGCTGCCGGCTCTGCTGGAAGGAGGGCTTGTGCCTGCAGGCTTTCAGGTGGCTGTGGTGTTACGTGAATATTTTGTAAACATAAGCTTGAAGTGGACATCCCTTGTTCTTCCTTGGTATTTGGGGGAAATCCATGATATCCCCCCAAACCAGAGGTCTGGCTACCACATCCCGAGGAGGGATGAATTGCTGGGCATAGCTTGGTCACTGGTTGAGCAAAGTCACCCCGTGCTCCATTCGCTCCCCACCGTGCCGTGCAGGAGCTCTGCCACTTGGCCGAGGACCTGGTGCTGGGCCCTGAGACAGGTGATGGGCGTAAACCACACGCACGTGCTCTTCACTCAAGGAAACCCTGCATGGGGAAGGTTTGTTGCGTTGTTCACCGGAGTAAATACAACAAACGGAAATGCGTGATGTTAAGGGAAAACAGGTTTTGTCTTTGGCAGCTGGGTCCAGGCTTGTCTTCCTTGCAGTGCAGTACTGAGGAGAACATGCAAGTGCAGATAAACACAGCCTTGGGATCCACTTGGCTTTCCTGGCAAACCTCAGGAGCATCCTGGGATGTGGTTGAGCTCCTGGATCGCTCTCACCTCCACCCAGGGCTTGCGGGTGGGGGTGGCTCCTCTACTCTTGCCCCTCTCCCCCTGATGCAAATCAGGGTCCACACCAGCACTGACTTTGTGAATACTGAATAGAAATGCCTTATGATGTTTTCTCTCAAAACAAAAGGGAAATCACATGGATGTAGGATACAAATGAGGGCAGCGCATCATAGGCTCTTGTTTCTCTGAAGGAGGACAGAGCAAGTTATATTTGCATTATGCAACACGTGCCCTGACTATCAATATTTTGAAGCTTCTACACAGACATGCTGCAATCTCCACCTGAACTTTGTAAAACTGTATTATCACTCTTCTCTTCTTTCGATTATCACGGAGGAAAAAACTCCACATTTCCATAACAATAGCACTTCATGACCAGAGACGGTGAAAATTCAAAGTCTAATTTTATACATGGAAATAAAGATACGACTTCTCTGCTGAAATATTTGAAACTTGTTTTAAGAAAAGATGTTGGTGGAGAACAGATGGCCGCCTCCTGCCATACATATTCATGAGTGCATTTATTTCATTATGTCTTCCCCTGGGAAACACGGCGCTTCAGCTTTTATAAGTTTTCCTGGCCATCAAATTGAGCAGTCAGGAGCCCTCTGTCAAAGCTCTGTTGCTGTAGAAATTGCAGAAAGTATGTGAAAGGCTTTAGCACTTTTGTCTTGACTTTTATCACCGAAACACCTGTTATTCCGGGATCGAAAGCAGAGATTTTTATCAGGTGTGATGTATGTTGTCTTTGGGTAGATAAAGTGACATGTTCATTTGAACTAAATTACTTTTACCTTAATTTTGTGACATCCTTGGGCAGGGCTGTTTAATAACTTTTCAAGAGTTGAGACCTACTGGTTCAGCGTGTGGCCAGAGCTCCCACTGCAACCCAGAGCTGCTGGGAACTCTTTTGGGGAGATAAGTCATGCGATTCTCTGCTTGATATATTAATTGTCTGGGATACATTTTACAAAGCAGCATTCATTTAGATCAAAAAGTGACATAAAACATACAGGTACAATTACAAATAGAGTTTGTAGTTGTGTTTTCACATAGGAAAACACGTTGTTAAGGACTAGTGAGAGCTAAAAATGTTTTGAGAATTATTTTTAATATTCTTTTTAAGAATTGCATATGAAAGTTTGGATTTTTAAAAGTTGTCTTGTCTCTAATGGACATCAGTAGGTCTGTGGGGTTGCAATCTAGCATGTGCTTCCTCCACCCCAGCGGGCAGAGCATCCTCTGGGCAGGCTGAGCCATCTTCTCAAGGGCAAAGACCAGATTTCCTAGCAGAGCAAGAGGGCAGCAGTGCCTCCCAGGGAGATTTAGACTCTGGACACTGATCCACTGATGGGAGACTGTCTGCGGGCATCAGAGCTCCGCGTCGGGCCAGGCATGGGGAGACTCTTGGTCTGAGTGAGGGACACGAGGGACTGATTGATAGTGGGACGGCATCCCTTGGACTTTCTTAGCCTTGCATTCAGGACCTACCTCTTTTTTTAAGGCAAGTTTAGCAGCTGGTCCTTTGATTTGCAAAACAAGGTTTAGTTCTAAAGAATAGGCCAAGGCAGAGGGGATTCTGTAGGTTTGGGACTTGAAATTGCTTTTATCTTCCTCTTTTTGTAACTTCATTCCTTTATTTCGGGCCAGAAGTATTTTTGTGCGCTCTTCAAAAGCAGGACTGCTGTTGTTACTCAGGCTCAAAAGAGATGGAAAACCGAGAGCCTTAAATGTGCCATTTACATTCAGATCTTTTGCAAAGCTTCAAGGGAGAAATGTTTTTAAAAAGTTTCCTACTTGGACATAATCGATCATTAGCAGAATAAAACATGGAAATGTTCTTTTGGGGATCTTTGCTGAAGCTGAATGAAACTGCAGCTGGTGTCATGTGGCAGTTTAAGCTGTCAACTGTTTGAACACAGGCAAAATTTGACCATGACAATAGAGACTCTTCAGTTTTCTATTTTACTCATTTTCTAGAAGTAAAAAATATGGTTAATATTCTCCCATTTGGTTTACGTGATAAAGAGCACAGTTTAATTAAATAAAATGAGCACAACTGCAATTTTTTTGCATTATGGAAATGTCAGTTTAGCGTACAGTTCCCGAAGGGTACTCAAAGGATCATTTAATTTTAAAATGATTGTAGCCTTGAAATAACTTAAAAGGCACTAATATATTTAATCAAAGGAGGTAGCTGGTAATAGAGAAATGAATCATTCATGCATGTAAATAGCAGGGCTCCAGTGAGTGTGTAATGCCAACAGGGAAAATATTTAGGACTAAATTGTTTCCCTTGGTCCCCTTCTGCCCATGTCAGTGGACCTAAAAGATCTGATCTGTTTAGTCAGAGGCAAAAGTTGACCTTTATACAGTATATATAGATGTACTGTCAAATATCTATGCGCCTCTCCTCACGCATAGTCTGTGCATGTATTATCCACACAGATTCCATGTTAAGTGTTTCCTGATCGGAGAAGTTCATGGTCTCTGTTGTGGGTTTTTGGCATTTCTTAATTTCTGAGGCTGCCTGACTTTGCTGTATAAATACTGTACTTCTAGCTGTCCCTTTTGTATTGGGTTTGTTTTGTTGGTTTTTTTTTTGAAGGTGTGGAAAAGCAGAGTTTTTTTTTTGGAATGTGCTTGGTTTACACCCGGGTGTTTCGCTCTGTGAACAGGGGCCGGTACCACTGTGCGTCCAAGCGAGCCCTCGTGATGTCACCGCGCTCTATTCCCACAAGCGCCAGGGTGGGCCTCGGCAAAACAAACCTTCTTTGAACTAAATTCTGCGTGTTTCTGTTGGTTCTTGTAACTGTTGTTTCATGTCTTTAACATAACTGTACAACAGGATTTCTCCCAGCGGTCTGTCACGACCA
>NW_010242950.1:5676-21071 GCF_000690775.1 Eurypyga helias | reverse complement strand
CGAGGCAGTTGAAGTTCACATCAAGTGCACTTTGCGTGCACTTAAACACTTGAAACACTCAAAACCTATACAACTTTTGACAGAGCACCCACCACAAACTTGTGTTTTGTGCTCTGAAGTACTACATTTTCATCTGTAATTTGCAAAATCTCTTGGGGTGCAGAAGAACTGGTGTATCTCAAAAACTGCGTCGCGTCTTGTACAGTACTGTGTTCAGTTCTGGTCCCCACACTTCAAGGTAGACACTGAGGGGCTGGAGCATGCCCAGAGAAGGGAACGGAGCTGGGGTCTGGAGGGTCTGGCGCACAAGTCCTGTGAGGAGCAGCTGAGGGAGCAGCGGGGTGCTCAGCCTGGAGAAGAGGAGGCTCAGGAGAGACCTTATTGCTCTCTACAGCAGCCTGAAAGATGGTGCAGAGAGCTGGGAGTTGGTCTCTTCTCCCAAGTGACAAGGGATAGGACAAGAGGAAACGGCCTCAAGTTGTGCCAGGAGAGGTTTAGGTTGGATATTATGAAAAATGCCTTCACTGAAAGGGCTGTCACATTGGAACGGGCTGCCCAGGGAGGTGGTGGAGTCACCATCCCGGGAGGCATTTAAGAGATGCGTGGATGAGACGTTTATAGACACAGTTTAGTGATGGATTTGGCAGTGCTGGGTTAACAGTTGGACTTGGTGCTCTTAGTGGTCTTTCCAATCTAAAAGTTTCTGTAATTCTATCTCAGCTGGGTTATGGTTGGAAAAAAACCTCTCCTGAGGTCAGGAGTTTCCCTAGCCTCCATGGGCACGAGCAGGGCTTGCTTCCTCTGGCCACAGGAAGGAAAAACTGATTTCTTGGCAATATGCCTCTCCCTGTTTTACTGACATACCTTGCTTGTGACAGACAGCACCTCTTTTTTCTTAATACTTGTGCTTATAAACCATCGCTAGCCATTCATCACATAAAATGAGGCAGTAGGGTGATGCTCCCTACAGAAGGAAGCAGAGACAAGGAAAAGTAATTTGACAAGACGTGTTAATGCCACATCTGCCTTGGCTCTTTTGTCTGTTATCCAGAGGGTCAATTTGCTAATTGGTTGAGCATAGTCAACCCTCTTGTTGTTTTCTTAGAAACTGCCCATTCTGTGTTATCTTTCCTCCTTGAATTAAGTTATTAAGTTAATTCAAAGATTTTCAAAGTGATTTAATGAAAAATTAATTTTGGGGGGGAGGGGGAGGGGAGGATGGCAGGTTATAAATATAAGATCCTTTCCATCTGTTCATGGGGCATGACTCAGTGCTACTTGCATACACCTGGATGCAAGATGAATAACTTGAAAATCGTGCCAAAAGAGCTTTTTAGCTGGTTGGGATCAGGCAGGCAGGCCAAGGTCAGTTAGGATTCCCATATAACATCAACGTGTTAGAAACGACATTTTAGTAGTATAGCTATATCCCTGGGAGTGTTAATAGGAAAGAATAAGACTGAGGAAAAAGCTCCAGTGTCCTGAAGTACCTCCTCATCAAATAAACTGGAAATTAAAGGCTGATGTTGGTGCTGCCTTGGGGAATCTGGATTTAATGTGCTCAGGGTGGGTGGTGGGGCTGCCCCAGCCATGCCCCGCCGGGACCATCACTGCCACCCACCCAGCCCCGATGTGCTGGGATAAACATTTCTCTGCTAGAAGAGGCCCTTTCCCCATTGGATGGAATTATTTTTTTCCTACTCAATAGTTAATTCGGTTTGGTTCTATAGTGGGATGTTTCTGGGGGCCTGGTGTTTATTCTGAGGACAGGTTTGATTAGGACAGTCGGGTGGTGCGAGAAAGGCAGCATCCTCCGTGCCCTCAAAGAGATGCTGGAAGTGCCATAGAAAAGCAAACAAGTGGCTCGTAGAGAAGCAGCACTCTCTGCTGGTACCCAGCAACACGCCGTTCTGCATTTCATTTTTTTGGAAAGCAGAAGGCAAATCTGTGATGATATTACTAGATGGAAAAAGATTTGGGGAAAATGCCACTAAGACGTTTTAGGAAAAAAGCGAAGAATCAAGTAGCTACGGATGCTGTAGAGTGCAGCTTTATTTTACTGCCTTGTGTGACAGAAGTAATGGCCAGTAAGAGGCTATAAAAACCTTGCCTTTGGCTGAAAAGAAGTTTTTATGTAATAATTGTGCAAGGAGTTTACCACCAATTTCAGTGGGTGTGGGAGGGGAAAAAAAAAAGCAGTCAACTTTAAAATTACTTCATATATTTTAGTTTTACTTTATTTCCTCAGATTGTTAGGGAATCAGTGCTGGTTTGTATCTTGCCTTGCGTTTTGCAATCCCTGTGCATCGTTTCAGCTTACAGTTAGCAGCTCTCATCACTGTGTCGACTCCCAGCCACGTTTAGGCTTGCGTCCTCTGACTTAGCTGTGTCGGGGGTGATTGCAGGGCAGGTGTCATCCGTGTCTGCCTAGCTTTTGGAGCAGGAGGCGCCAGCATGGGAAACGTCCTTAAAAAAATCCCAACCCTGTATGAATTAAGACTGGGACGTGCTTCTGAGAGGCAGCAAGTTCCGTATTAGAGTTGTGTTGAAAAGCTTCCCTGCCATTCTCTCATGGAGAGGGAAGGGTTCTTTTCGTCTGTCCCTCAGCTGGGAAGGGAAGTTACTCAAGAAATACGTATTTTAGTGGTTGTAAATAATACCAATAATGATAGTGATCGGAATAATAATAACAGTGATGGGAACCGTAGTGAAAATAATTGTAAACGTGTGCAGTACATTGGTTCATAGTCCAGACCAGGCTGCCATGGAAAGAGCTGGGTTTCAGCTTCCTCTTCTCTTTGAAAGCTCTGCAGTACCTTTGTGGGTTTTTTAGTCTGTGGTGGTGCTTCTTTAGAGGGAAGGTACAATTCTGTATTCTTTTATTTTTAAACACACAGCAGTTGGTTTAATGAGAAAACAATTTCACAGGTAGAAATCAAGTAATTCCGTAAAAAAGCTGAAGAAAGTTTTTTCCTACATATTCATCACATTTCTTCAAGTAGCATTCCCAAATTTGGGGATGTTGTTAGAAAATCTCAAGGCTGTGGATGCCACTGCAATCCAGTCTGGGTGATCAGCCCGTTTTCTGGGCTGTCCTGTACGTGAATCATGTTTGCTGCGCAAGCGAACAAACAAAACCAACGCAAACCTCTCTCACAAACCTTTTGCTAGACTTTATCTTTGCACTTGAAGATGAGTGTGTAGCAGATTCTCTGCTGTGTACCTCTGAAGTGTGGGAAGATGTTATTCTTGCTGGCATACTGTGTGTGGGAGAATGGGGGGAAGAAAACACAGCAGAAAAGCTGAAATGATATTTCGAGCTAACTAATCTTCAAAAAGCCATCTATGATTAAACAGATGTGGTTTAAATAATTTAAATTCACTGCATCCCTCAACATAGAAATAGCAAAAATCTGAAAGAAGTTCTCCAAAAGTTTGGAAGAAAGATGCTTTAAGGTTGACTTTGGTTTGCTTTAACAACAGAACCCCAGTGCTGGGTGCTTCTGCCAAGGGCTGGTCTGAAAGCAGGTGTGCGTGTGTGCTGGCAGTCACCAGGAAAAGGTTATACTATGTAAATTTTAAGTGTTTTTAATTTAGTTCATTGATCTGCAACTCCTGTTCCTCTTTCCTGAGGCAAAAAGGAAAACCATGTGGAGGAAAGTGACCCCTTCAGTGTGGTAGGATTTAATTGAAACAGGTTTTATGCATCTTAGTTAATTTTCTGGATGCCATAGTGTTACATTAACATTTCTTGTAAGGGAAAATAGTCAAAATGCTCTTAGCCCTGGGATACAACACCCTGGACTACTCTACAGTCTTAGAGATTCCTGATAAGCCTTGGTCATTGTGCCATGAGTTTGGTGGTTAAATGTCCCTTGACTGCATCAGACACGCTTGCGTTGTTAAGGTGAGGAACAGCACCGACCATACTGGAGACCAGTTGCCTGGCCATGGTGTGTCCCAGGAATTTGGTTACCTTGCCTCGATGGGGAATAGGAATGGGACAGCCTGAAACAACCTGGGAAGATCAGCACCAGTGATTACTGGCAATTGGAGAATGCCAGTAATTACTAAGCCGGATTGTGATAAGGATGGAAATTTACTGATGTATTTTTGTAGCAAAAAATATCTGGTGGCAAAATTGCCTCTCCATCACCATCCCATCATAACCAGTTCTTGCCAGGTGGCTACAGGGGGCATCTCTGATGTCTGGTAGCTACACGGAGTCCTGCGTGTCCCGTGGTGTCATCAGATGGTAGTGGTGACAGACTAAGTCAGTTTTGGCTGCAATTTGGCTGTTAGGGTAGGCTGTACCTCCGTGCCCCTTTGGACTGCCAGGAGCCGTGTCTGGGCACCTCTGATGCCCCAGGTACCGCCAGGCCAGGCTGGAGATGACAGAGGCTGGGACAGGAGCTCACATGGGCTGGCTACGGGAATGCACCTCCTTAGCTGGATAAACCCCTGGATGCATTCATCCACACAATTCATTTTGTGTACCCAGCAAGATTAGACCACAGTGCAGTGTTTTGTATTAGAGCTGTTCTTCCACCACATACTCATATTCATCTGGGGAGCATTTCGAAATGATTGAACATTTTAATCTTTTTCTTGTATTTTCTCATGTGTATTCCGGTAATGTGCATAGAGTAGCAGCAAGTGGACTGTGACCCAAAAGGGATTTATGGGTTGTGGAACAATGTGTCCCTGCTGTAATTTCTCTCCCATCTTCATTTTCTCCTGCGGTATCCTCACCTAACTTCATACTGGTTGATTCTGAAGCATCATTTATAGCAGCACTGTTGCTAGAGGTTCCCTTCCCTGGCCCCAGCCCAGCCGTGTGTTCGGCAGGAGCTTTGCAAAAGGCGCTGCTATTAATACCAACAGAAATCCTTCTCCGTGGGTAGTCAGCAGATATGTGTGCAGTTTGTGGGCATACTGTGTGTAACGCCGTTTGCTCTGTGTGTGCATAAATGCAAAGGAAGTGATGCCTTTAGCACGGAAGGACCAATACGCTGTTCCCTTCCCAGCCACACTTAAAATCATATTTTCACGATTGGGTGCTTGATGCTGAGCAGTGATGCAGTTGTGGTATAGCCACTCAGGAGAAATAGCCGCACAGGATAAATCCCTGCCGGTAACAGGTGACGCACTTTGAGAAGTTGGTAGAACATTTCAATTTAATTTGAGTTCCTCTTATAGTGTCCACAGAGCAGAGGGGCCAAACGGTTCTCACCATTGCAAGAACCCTCTGTTCTCCTAGTGCACTCTGCAGTCTCACCCCAGCGCTCCCAGGGCGGGGGCTGCAGTCCCACCAGAAGTGCTAATCCAGAGGAATGCTGCTTCAGACAAAAGGCTCCATATTGTAGAGGCTGAGGTTATATGTTGTGATACCGCATCTTTCCTGAATTGTTCCTGTGTGGGTGTCCTCTCGTCGGGGAGGGGGTCGCCAGCTGCATGGCCCTTGGAGTAGCTCAGCGTTAGGGTTAGGGTTCTGGTACCACAAGGGCTGTGGTAGGTGTGCTGTAGCCACAGGGTTGGGCCGCGTGGGCCGTTGCATGAGGGGCACTCATCTCCTTTGTTCTCTGAGTCATTCTCTTCGCACTCTTAAGTGAATTTTCCCAAAAGTTTTTCTTTCCCACTGGTAATAATTTTACCACTGTATCACTTTCTGCTGCAGTCATCCATCCTAAGCCACCTTCATGCAAGTGTCCATCTGTGGCAATCAGTTTAACCATTGGAGTCTGCTTAGATCTTGTGCTGGCCAGTGTCAGAACCTACATTTGGATTCCTCTACAGAACACAGCTCAGCTGAAGAACCAAAGCTTTCCTAGACAACGTATTGTACAGTTTCTAGCTTCTGTAACGTCTAGTGTCTTGCTCACCAAGGACTGAAAGAGAAAGCAGCCAGTTTGCAAAGGTTGAGACTGCTGCTTCTGGATGGCTTTTGTTTTACTTCATTTCTTGTAAGGGGGTCAGGGAGAACAGCTAGATCTGTATTTAAATGAGTGCATAAAATTATATACTTCATAAACCTGTGAATACTAACCCCTGCTTAGTCATCATTGCCTCGGTGGGCACACTGTAAGCTATTGATGGAACCAGTACGTGCGGTGCAACCTTGGGAATTTTCCCACAACATGTGACTGACGAAATGCTAAAAGTTGCTATTAGGGTTAGGGTTTGGAGAACCAGAAAGCCCACAGGTCCTGGGAGAATTGGAAATGCAAGTGCCTGCCAAGAGGAGCACGGCACTGCACCGACATTGCTCCCTGCCCACCTTTCCTAGCCAGGACCCGGGGTGCTGGTGGCAGAAACTGCAGCCGGGAATTATTCGGGTGAGGGTTAGGGTCTGGAGAACCAGAAAGCTGCCAGGTCCCGGGATAATTTGGATTGCAAAGGCCTGTCAAGAGTAGCACAGCACTGCACTGACATTGCCCCTCCCCAGCTTTCCTAGCCAGAAACTAGGGGGAATTGCGGGGCAGGATACTGCGGCCAGGAATTATTAGGGTTAGGGTCCGGAGAACCAGAAAGCTGCCAGGTCCAGGGATAATTGGGATTGCAAATTGGGATTTCCAGAGTTTGTCCCTGGAATCCAGTCGGGATGATCAGGTGCCTTTAGATCTGTTTTCTCTGGGAATCAAAACAAATGAAAAGAGAATTGAGGCACCATTGAACCACTAGATTCTTTTATTTTTTCTTTTCATTCAAGGAACCAAATTGCATCTTACTGTTCCGGCATAATGGATATAAATAAATAGCACTGTATTTGTGCTCAAAAATCTGGCCTGCTATCTTTTGTGTGATACGGATACTTATGTTTTCTGTATATTTTCAATTATGGGATAAAGGAGAAGCTGACCTTTGTGCCTGCTTTCCAGCATGCTTCTCATTCATGTTGTTTGTTAGAGCTGCAAGGGGAAAGTTTTGGGAGCACTTGAGGAAATATATTTTGCTGCAGTATTAGCTGGCTGATAATTAAACTTTTCTTATTACGTTATGCTGCTAAGCAACATTTGAATGGATTGTAAGTTTCCTTTTCTGTATGGGTGCCTGGAGAGCAGGTACAGTCTTTATAATATGCTTTAATTCTAAATAAAAAGTTAAGTATATCACAGTCTAAGTCTTCATAGCGCTTTAATAGATTTATTTAATTATCCTTTATGAGCCAGGCTAGCAGTTACTGCCTCCTGATGATATATCAGGAGGCTGAGTGACTTCCTTTGGTCAGGAGGAATGCCACTGAAGTGGGAGAGCACCTGCTCACGCCATTCGCGTGTAGAAGAATCTCCAGGGTTTAATCAGCGGGGTGTTGCATTAGTCCTCACCACTGTTCAGTGCCAACGTTGGTCCCCCTCGCCTACCCGGGGCTGAGGCTGTAAGTGCGTAATTGTCGCCTCACGCAGGGGCCGGGTTTACAGTAGGGAAAAGCTGAGGTCACGGGCCTGCACCAATCTTCCTTGTCGCAGGATCTGATTCAGGGTTTACAATTTCTGTCAGAATAAATTAACTGCTAATTTACCATCTAGTTGGGTGAGTCCCGAATAGGTTTGGAAATGCAGTTTGTATCGTGAGTATTTCCTGATTCGTACAAAATACTCAGCAGTCCTGCATACCAATGACAGCGGTTACCTGGGCAGGTTTATTTAACAACCTCATTTAAAAAATGGAAACAGATACTTAATGAATCAAAGTGGTTAAACGATCAGAAATTCCTACTTAATCACCAGAAAGGAAACTAATTAAATTACCATTCAACTTTTATGGGGGCCTTGGGATATTAGGCTAAAGTAAGTCCCTTCAATCACTTTTTCATTAGATGGGACAGGCACTTTCAAGGTTAGTGAAGCAATGTTCTTTGCTTGCTCCTGAAATTACCGTATTAAGTAGTGTTTTATGTTTCATCACCTAATACTACATGAGGTGTACCGGTAAGAAGAAGCCATGTCAGAGAAGGCTTAACAGACAGGCACGCAAAAGAAAGGTGAAAATTGTGGAATACGTGAATCAAGATTTAAAAGATTGCATTTAATTATTATTTAGATTTCGAATTGGATTTTGCCTTAACAAGCAGGATGGATAGGTGATACTGTAGAGTGAGGTGCTGATTCCTTTGTTGACTCCAGTCCTTTGGAAGCACATTGCTTCAGACAGCACTTGTAATGAAATGTGGTATGTGGATGTCCTGCTGACTCTGAAGGCATCGAACACTTGCCATAGCCAAAGGGGGAAAAATTGTGATGGTGTATTTTGTCGAAAGTATAGTATGTTAGTAGCAAAAGAGCAGTTTTTTTCCTTGGCAACTCTGTGTCCTTAGGAGACAGCAAGATGGCTTTGTGGTGATGGTCCTCATGTGCAGGAAGTGCCTCTGCTCCCCGCCAAGGCTGTCAGCCTTCAGGTTATCATCCAGCACGTATTGCCTCTCTGGCTTTTATTTATTTTTATCCCTGTCAGTTATTTTAATATTGAAGGAAATGTTTTGTCAGGGGTTCTAAATTTAATATAGTGGGTGTCAGTGGCAGCAGGTCCTGCCAAACCGTGGGAAGGCAGAGGAGATGTTCCATCTTTCCTGCCTCCCCTCTGCCACCTCCTGTCCCTGGGGCAGGGGGCGATGCTGGCCGTGTGGTCAGCACCCCTTGGCCCCCATGGGTCTCTCAGCTGTTTTGATGGTGTAGTTTTGTTGTGAGTGCGGAGGCATTTCCTCTTACTTAGAGGAGTAGCTACATATCACCATGACATTTTGGAGAGGTAGTACTGCTATTTCATGGTTGGGAAGCAAAGATACTATAACCCCAGGAGGTGCTCACAAAATGAAAGGGAAATCCCACAGTGCTTCAAAGCCAGAAGTAAATATAATTCTGAAATACATAACAACGCCTATAGAGAAGAAAGGGTAATAAATCTTAGTTTAAGCATGGGTCTAAAGATTTGGTGTTCCAAAATATTTAGATAAATAAATAAATACACCTTTACTGGCTCAGAAAACTAACAAAAGATCCCAGTGATACCTCTTCAGTTCACTGAAAAGGGAGGATCTTTAGAAGAAAGTGAAATTAGTTAAATTCTTTCCCTTTCTTAGCTTTTTAACATCCATACACAAGGTTTTTGAAAACCAGAACTTGCTTGAAAAACTAAGAAGAGAAAACACAGCTGCAGGACTTCAAAGTGGGTCACAATCAAGTAAAAATAATCTAATTATAAAATCTGGGGTCTTTTCATTCACTCAGAGCTTGTGCTACTAATGGAGATATTGGAGAGACATAAGGTCATTTAGATTGCTTGTTAAATGGGTGTAGGTTTATTTACAATAATAATTAGTAGCCTTTTTCAATGAATGATTAGCCATAACAGTATTTGCTAACTGAAGCCTATAGAGCATTGAAGTATTGCTGATTTTGTTTTCTAGTAATATTGGTAATTATGTTTATTTTGCCAAATGGGATCATACCATCATAGGAAAATCTTCACTCACATTGAAATAATGAGTACATTTCCAGATACTGTGTTATATCTTTTCTCTGGAAGTCTGAGAATAGAAACATAGAAAACAAGAAAAATAGCATAATTATATTATTTTTCAATTTAAATATTTTTAGATCAGTATCAACATTGCAAGGGGGCGGCACATGGTTTTGAAGTGGAGCAGAATACACCTTACTGAGTTACAGAAGAAGATTATCTCTCTTTTTTTTCAAGGAGTGAGAAAAGACCTGGAAGGAAACTGTATAGTGGCACTGTCAGCTGGAGCCTACCTCACCTCCAGGGCCTTCTTCCCAGCTTTTGCACCCTCTCGTAAGCACTCTCTCGTTTTCCCTATAATGCTGAGGTCTGGCTTCACTTAATTTTAGTGGAAAATTATAGCAATAGACATTAAAGCATCCATGATGAGCAGAATGCCTTTTTGCTAGTTTGATATGTTCTTTATTTCGTACTAGTAGTAGTTCATTATGGCAGTTCACAGAGGCCTAAAAATTATGATTTCTGTATTAATGGTATTGTGGTGGGGCCAAAAGCATAATCATGGTGCAGGAATACTCTGTGAAATTCATGAAACAAAAATAAGGTGAGGCAGAATTAAAAAAAAAAATAATGGATCTTAGTCTGATGGAGTTCCTGTAGTGAAAAAGAAGAAACAACAACTAATACCCAGGAACAAACCCAAAGGGGTGAAAGAAACAGATCTACATCCCAGCAGGCTCTAAACCAGGCTTCTTCAAATTAACCTTGTAACCTGATTTACAACTGTCTTGTTTAATATTTACCAGGGCCAAGAGGGTACAGCAGTCTCAACTTCTAATCCAAAATAATGTCTTCCATGTTCAGTGTGATCTTACTCCCAGTTACTGAACTCAGAGCCAGGTCTGAGATGAATTAATTGCAGGATGGCTAAATGTCTGGTGATTTTTGTCATTACCTTCTACTGTAGCTGGAGGCTATGGCTTGAGTTTTAGCCTTTTGATCATGTACTGCTTATTTTGTCATTATTTTGTGAATCTTCCAGTATCCTACAATCAAGCATGATTAGACTAATTAAAATACACAGAATAAAAAGTGTGCAGGTACCAGAAGTGTCCAAAGAAATGATACTGTAAACCAGTGATGCTGAGAGTGCTGTTGTTAAGAGTCATAGTGCATTATTTTCATTGCAAGGCACCAAGTCAGGTTTTGGGAAAAACTTGCTGGGGGTACAAAAGTAGTTGGGAGAGGACACAGCTGGGACAGCTGACCCCAACTGACCAAAGGGATATCCCACACTGTATGACATCATGCTCAGCATGTCAAGCTGGGGGAAGGAGGAATAAAGGGCGGGATATTCAGAGTGATGGTGTTTGACTTCCCAAGGTGCTGTTTTGTGTGATGGAGCCCTGCTTTCCTGGAGATGGTCGAACCCCTGCCTGCGGATGGGAGGTGGTAGATTAATTCCTTGTTTTGCTTTGCTTCTGTGCATGGCTTTTGATTTATTTGTTAAACTGTCATAATCTCAACTTACGAGTTTGCTCACTTTTTCCCTTCTGATAGCAGCCTTCCAGTAACTGAAGGGGCCTACAAAAAAGCTGTGGGGTGTCTTTGTACAAGGGCCTGTAGTGACAGATAAAGGGGGAGTGGATTCAAATTGAAAGTGGGGAGATTTAGGTTAGCTATCAGGATAAAATTCTTCCTGGAGAGAGTGATGAGCCGCTGGAACAGGTTGCCCAGAGAAGCTGTGGATGCCCCATCCCTGGAAGTGTTCAAGGCCAGGCTGGATGAGGCTTGGAGCAACCTGGTCTGGTGGAAGGTGTCCCTGCCCATGGCAGGGGGGGTGGAACTAGGTGGGCTTTAAAATCCCTTCCATTCTATGATTCTGTGATTCTCTCCTCAGTCCCACCTGGGGGAGGGAGTGCGTGGCTGTGGGGTGGTAGGTGCTACCTGGGGTAAAACCCCAACAGACTGCAAAACTGCAGTATTAGCAAATGGCCTATAGATGTATTCTGCAAAGTGATAGTGCCCTATGAAGTTATGTTATTGTTATTTGCATGGATGTAGGTAAGATCATTTGTACAGTTTATGCAAATATTTTTGAAGGCAACTTATTGTCATTGTCTTTTTTGTAACATAAATATTACTGTGTTTGAGAAAGAAGGAATTATAAGTTGCATGAATTCCACAATTTATTAGTGTACGTTTTCCTACTGTTCTTTACCAAGCTCGCGTATGTGAAGAGCTACATGGAGAAACACTGAAAACCAAGGGAAATTGATTCAAGTTTTGCAGGTTTCTAATGGTTGCAGAACTGCTGCTCTAAAGGATGGAAAAACAAACAAACAAACAAAACAAAAAAAAAACCCAAAACAGTCCAGTGCAGCTCTCAGGCAGGTATAAAGGTTAAACTAAAGGTTGAGGTTGTGACTGGATCTGAAATCACTGAGCACAGAGGTGGAGCTACGCCAGAGCCACCAGTGAAGGGATGCAACTGGTTTAGTGAAAGGAGGTAACAAATGGAAAAAGCTGGAGAAGCGGTAGAGTGAGGAGCCAAGACGAGACATGTCTGCCCCTGGAATGGGAGCAAATGAACGTCCTGAACCTTGTCTGAGTGAGATGGAAATGTTTGTATTGGGAGGGAAGATGGCTGTTGGTATCTCGCCTAAGCGTGCATAACTTGCATAGTGTTGGCATCATGAAAACAAACTTAGAGGTGGTCAGTGCTCAAATAGCTACAGCCTCAATAGGCAAGGAAGAGATTTCAGTGGGGAAAAAGGGAGATTAAGACTTTTACCCTCCAAGGGTTTGCAGAGGCACTTTATGCAATGCTGAGTTCATTACATCTGTTCCCAGACTCCAAGGGGAAGTATAAGGAAAAGGCTTCGCTGGGCTGGGCTAATCTGTAAGCAGGTTGTACCAAGATCACAGAGACCCCAGAAATGAATGTGAGTGTTCTGAGATCTTGTGCACTGTCTTAACGAAGCCTTCAAAGCTGTCTGGCACTTGTCATGGCAGTCAGCCTGGAGGTGATTGTGTGGATCTTTGTCTGTAAAGGACACGATAGAAAAGAGAATAGCTTGGGTACATATTGTCAGATGGATTTCAATCTGTATGAATTGTTCTATATTATAGTGATACAGGTGTTAGGAGTTTATATTCAGTCCACAGACCTGGTGCAATGTGACCATTTTGTGTTTGGTTTTCTTTTGTTTTTAAAAAAGACACTGTATGTAGGTTTGGGTTCTGACTAATGTCACTCAGCAGGAGATTTTTTTTGTTACACTGAAGATTTTCCTGTAACACCAAACCCTTTTTTATAAGAAGAGTTTGGAATATATAATCTTGTCTAAAATACAAACTCCTTATCTGAGTCATGCTGCTTCAGAAGTGTCACCTCCTTGGTAGGTGACACCCATCTGTGCTGGCTGTCTGTGGTTGTGTCTGCACAGCCCCTCCTTGGTAGGTGACACCCGTCTATGCTGGCTGTCTGTGGTTGTGTCCTCAGTACCTCTCTCCTTGTTTGCAAAAATGTGGTTGGAGTCTCCAGACTACAACCCCATACCATGGCTAACAGCACACAGCTTTGGGGAAAGAGAGGGGAGCTCCCTGCCACGATGGAGGTTAAGACAGCTTTGCCGTGGTACACCTGTCTCTGCAGGGGGAAAACTAATTCCTTCATGATTTAATGATATTTAAATTACTCCAAGGGTTTCAGTAAATGAATACATTAACAGAGATCATGTTTGAGAAATTGCAATAAAGCATAATGGAGTTAGCAGTTTATTAGTTTCATAAATGTCACCTTGTTATTAACAGCACAGGTAAAAGTAGTTTTACAAGTGATTGCATTATCATCTGGTCTATGCAATATTGCATGTACTGAGCACTATGTTTAGAAACACTCATTTTAATCTAATGTACTGTTATATTACTATGCAGTACTGCACATGAGCAGTAGGGCAGCCAGTTTCCCAGCTGTGGAGAGCTTACTGGTGTGCCTGGCAAGACTGGTTCCTGGTCCAGCTACCACACTGCATCAAGGGGCAGTTAAAGCACACTGCCTGTCCTTATATCCTGCTCTGTACAGCGAGGCATTACCATAATTAACATAGGGAACCCTGGAGAGGTGGCTGGGGGGCATTTAAATTGCTCCTGATCAGAGAAGGAGGGCTTCTGGTGCCATTAACTGATCTGTCTGCAGAATTTGAATGTGGGTATATTGGCACATAGGAGTCCAGCACAACTATCGTAAGGACAAGTAGGTGCCAAACTGTTTAATCACTTATGGAGAACCCTGTGTGCAGTACAGCAGTGGCTTACGGGGAAGCCGTGTCAGGAGCTGGCTGGGTACGTGCAGGTTGAACTGACCTCCACTGGCACTGACAGAAGAACTCACCTTGCAGAGAGCAGGGAGAGAGCAGAGCCATGAAGGAGGTAGAGCCCTCAGTAGAGACCAGCTCTCTGAGACTTTGCTTGCCATTTTAATCTTGGAGTTCTGCCAAAGCATATTCCCAAAGTGGGAGATCTTGAGGAGGGGAATGTTGCAACAAGTTGAGCTGTACTTAGAGCAAATCATTCACTTCACTCTGCTGCACCAAAAAAGAAAAATATTCAGGGACCAAATAGTCATGGCCCTGGATTCACCCTTGCTCCTCTGAAGAGACTCGCGGTGCTGGAGGTATTGACCTGCCTTTGGCAGACCACAATTGTGCAAAAAACTGTAGACGCTCTTTTCCTTGCTCTGAGCAAACACCTTTTTTCAGCTTTGCCTAGGAGAGGCACACTTGAAATATCACAAGTCATTAAATTAATTAGCTAATGTCAAAAAAGTGCTTTGAAGAGGAAAAGCATTAAATAAATAGGAAGTAGTGTTAATATTATTCTTTATGAATATGAGAGCACAATCCATAGTGAAAGCTTATGTGATGAGGTATGTTTCAATGTATTATTTTCCCTTAACCACAGAAGAATTAAGAGTCTTTCTTGTGATTTAAAGATTATTCTCTAGGCACTGTAGAGAACTGAGACTTGTATTTCCCTCAGAAAGAGGTTAAAAATCATATTTGAGCATTTTTATATTTTATACCTCAGGAAGATGCAGGAGGGCAACATGACAATAATCTCCATCATATACCCTCCCCTCAGATACATAATGACACTGGCAGCTCTGCCTCTGTATTGAAATTCTGTCAAAATCCCTTGGAATAAGATACAAAGGTGGATAAAGAAACCTGGATCACAGTGAAGACTAGACACAATAGAGTGAAAAGTAGTAACATTATGGACGTACATTATTTTAATTGAAAAGCAAAATGTCCTTACATTTCTTGGGAATAGATCGTGTCATGGACTGTAAGGGAACACAAAAAGCAAGGGCTTGCCATCGTCTCCATGTATAGACTGTCTTGCCTCACTGAAGTCAGTACAATTTTTTCACGTACTTTACTTTGACTTCAGATCTCACTCCTCGATTTTCAGCATTGTGATCCAAGTGAGGGCTGCTGTTTCTTCATTGGCCATCTTTGACTCAAAAGATGGTCACAAGATGCACCTATTAACTTCTGCTCAGCCGTTTTTGGAGTAGAATTTGCAGACAGTAGATAGCTCAGTCTTTGAGATGTGCTTGAATTGGGCATCTTCCAACAAGCAGTTTGGTTGGTTCTAAGCGGCCTCTGTCAGCCTTGGCTTGTGCAGAGGCGTTTCCTCCTCCTCCTCCTCCTCCTCCTCACTGCAAGTTCGTTGCAGCAGCGTCTGCATTGGTGCAGTGCTGGAGCAGCTCCTGCCCCGCACTCCCCAACGTCACCGTGCTCTGCTTGTTGTAGCACCAAGACAAGTACCTTATGGGGTTAAAAAAGATTTTTGTAGCGGCATCTTTTGTGAAGCCAGACAGGCTCAGGAAGGCCACGGGGGCTTTCTCGGAGTGCTCATGTTCCTCATGG
>NW_010242950.1:0-5651 GCF_000690775.1 Eurypyga helias | reverse complement strand
CCAAAGCATGGGAGAAATCACAGCCTGCTCTCATTCATTATAAAAAATATCTCTTATGTATTTAGCATTTTCCTGGCAACAAGCCATGGAGCACTTTATCAGGTGCGTGCATGAGATCATTTTGTTAGTGATGTATGTTGCGAGAAGACCCACTGCGTGTGTGTGTGTAAATAAGGCAACAAATTAGAAGAGGGTTTGTGTTTGATTTTTAATCGCTGGAACAATTTTCCCACAGCAGCTATCAAGAAAACCTGTGCTTTCTTGCTTCGTATTTTCTGGAGGGAAAAAACAAAACCTCTGGCTGCTTTTTTTCTCTTTATTCAGTTTACTATAAAACATTTTAAAAAATCACCTATTTTTCAAATAATTACTTGAAATTTTGAAGAAATATTTTTCCCTCCAAAATTTTACTTTCAAGAGAGATACGTTGATGTCTTTGTGGGAAAATGAGGATGACGGGGTAGTCCCCACCACATCTTGTGTAAACATGGGCACGGTTTGGTGTCAGTCTCTTTGTGGACCTGACTGGTATACCATGTGTTTGGTCATGCTGATCATTCTTCTTGTAGCTGTCTCTGTTCTTGCTCTCTAGGATTGTTTCTGAATTGATCTCTTTACGGAAAGCACAATTGCATACCAAACTTGGGGTGGCAGAGGCCGTGGTACTAGTGGGGGGCTGGGGTCCTTCATCCTCCCTGCCCTGGCAAGTCCCTGCTCTGCCAATACGCGGCAGCTGGTCAAGTCCATCATCACTGAATATACTTCCCTGAGACGATACATCCCAGCAGCTCCATGATTCATTTGCCATCCTTTGTGAGCATGTACGCGCGTCACCTTGCATGGCGCTTTTCAGACAGCCGAAGCTCAGTCGGAAGTCATCCTTCCAGAAGTCAGGCACCTCAAGAATTAGCATGTATATGTGTATATGGCCTGAAGAATGAAATCAGTGTCTCAAACTGTTGCATGCAGCACCAAAGATTACAGTTGTTACAGATAATGCTGTATTATGCCCCATAAACTCAGTAAGGTGACCCAAGAGCGTTCATTAGAATTTATTTTAGTTGCACTTATTGTCACTTAACAGACTAAACAAGAACTGATAGCTCTTCAAGCAGTAATAGTAAATTATAGTTATGGTGAACACAAATGCCTCATTACGTCTAGTCAAGGTCTATTTCCCCTTTACAGCAATAACTGTTGGAAAGCATTGTTTTTAATTTATGAATAAGGATGCACAGGAATCTTCACTTTCCTATTTACGTAAACATGATAGACAATTAATCTTCTGTAAAGTAACCAGAGAGGTGTTTAAAATATACAGACTCCTTCAAAACGCATTCCAAAATGCCTACGGGGTATCCACATCGTAGGGTGTTTTAATGATAATCTGTTACATTGATGAGTACAGACAGCAAGAAAAAAAGACAATTTATTTCTTTTTTCTTAAGTCTAATTTTATGCTATATGAACCTTTTAGGGAAAACAGATTTTTGTTTGATGAAATAGTGGGATGAAAGTTATGTCAGAGTAGTAGGAATAACTAAGGTAGGAAAATACAATGAATTTTTATTTCAGTATTACGTGTCCCATCTCTTCTATGTGAAAATTTCTCATGATTTTCAAAATAATCTTTTATACAATGTTGCAGTATAAATAACAGAGTGATGGAGAAAAATTAAACTTGTCTAATTGTAAAGATTAGTCCTGCTTGATAAGTGTCTTTTAGTTGTAATAGTTTACCGCATTCTTGATATATTACCCGCCTATATTCTGTGAAACAGCCATGTAGCCTATGCAGATGTTTTTATGAATTATAGGCAAAACAGGGGGAAATGCAGCCGGAATGGGGAGAGATGGCAAATGCAGATAACCCAGCAAAGGCTCACAGGCGAGACCCAATTTTTGTTTCATTTTTTCAAAAAGGCTCATTGTGTTCTACAGATATTTAATTAAACAAGTGGACAAGCAAACAGGCCAGCATAGAAAAAGGTACCAATTAAAGAATATTTGGATGCTGTAAATAAACTGAGGTCAGCAAATGTTCTATAGATTTTTGCAGAAATGAGCAATTTTGGCCAGAAATCTTATTTCTTGAACTGTTGCATGAACCAGGAAGAAAATGGATGTGTTTTTTATAGCAAGGCTTCTGTGTTCTTGGGGAGGCAGGAAAAAGGTATTTGCCTGCACACTGAATGAATTTCACCTTACCGTCCTTGAGCAGTAACAGAAACAAACCAAGATGTTAAAACAAAAATCGTATTTACTTATACTGAATGTGTTTGAAGAAGAAACTATATTTTCAACAATTTCAGGTTTTTTCCACTTTCCCCTAAGGATTTTTATTTTGTAGCTCAGACCTTTAGCTTGATCCCGTCCACATTTTAACTTATTTTATTGTTGCTGCAAGAGATAAATTTTGGATACTACCCACATGAAATATCTGGTAGTATTTTTTTATTTCTTGGACATGGCACAGTTGTTCTTTGACCTCTCTAGGACTTTTAAGATCTGTAACTCAATGTATCTTTCACGGCATAGCTATTTTTGAGAGATAAATTAACTTCCAAATGTTACACTGAACTGATCTTTTCACATGGAGACCCTTGCTTGTATCTCTTCCAACAGAAAGTACTAAAATGTGGACATTATAATAAATAAATTGCAAAAAACGTAGGAAAAATGTAAAAGTAAATTATATCTATGCTATATTCAGTGGGGCTTGGTGACTTGCTGCCAGTCAGTGGATTTGGTTCTTTCATCATCAAAGATGTTGGCACAAAAGTGTGAGGAGTTCTTGTCACCGCTTAGGGTAATCAGAGAAAAATTTACTTTTGGAGTTTTGTGGTTCCAGTTTTAATGTGTCATTTTAAAACTTCATGTTGTGTTTGCCTAAAGCAACAAAATTAATGAGAAGTATCCTGTGGATTGCATTTGGAAATCAAAATGAAAGGAGTAATTAGTATTTTTTTCTTTCAAGAGTTCTCCAAATTTAGAAGCCAATTTGTCAGAATTTTCCAAATTTGCTGTCTTTATTCTGGACAGTGATCTTGTAATTTCAACTGGTGCCATTGGCTGGACAATTGTTTGTTATTTCTTTTGGTAACTGAAAAGTTTAAAAAAAGCTCCTGTTTCCAGAGCAATAGTGTTATAAAAAGGCATTTAGAATTTGCCCAACCCCTTTCTGGTGGTATTCCTGACACTGTCCTGCGTACTTGTAAGAAACCTTCATCGCTGCCCTGGCTCTGTTCTAGACCAGTCAATGGCAACTTCTTTGTGCACACTATGACTGGGCATTTTTCAAAGTTTTCATATGATTTATAAAAAAAAATCAGTGAAACTGAGTTAACAAAATGTGCTATCAACTGAAGAAAACCATAGGAAAAAAAAAAAGAAAAAACATAGAAATACACGGAATAATAATTTACTTGTTCTACTTGCCATTTATGTTAGTGTCAGGCAGGTACAAAATTAACATGCAAATATCACTTTGTCCTGAAAACAGTGCCCTGGAAATGAAATGTTTCCTGACCAGGAAATATTCAAAGCATCACTGCTGAAGTTTTTGAGGGAAGTTTTACAAAATACTTTTCTGAATACCAGAAAAAAAAAAAAAAAAAAAGAATTTTGGTACTCTCTTTTAAGAAGAAAAAAAAAAAAAAAAAAAAAAAAAAAAAAAAAAAAAAAAAAGGACTTTTGGTACTTTTTTTGGGGGGGGGCTATCTCTGTATCATGGAATTAAATTAATGCAAATTATTATTTTGCTTTTCTTAATAACTACAAATAATTCCAATTAATTCAGACTCTCATAATTCACCCTGCTTCATGCACAGGCCTTCTGACGCTGCGGGATGCATTACACGCCAGAGCTTTCAGCCTGTTATTGATTGATTTTTTGCAGTGGACCTTAAAAAGCCATTAAGGAAGAAGTTAGAAGATGTGAATTTATTCTAAGTCCTTTGTTGTTATGTGCAGCTGAAGAAAGCCTTTTCAAAACCATTAATTATAACTCAAAATAGACTGCTAACTTTAAAATACACTTACAGTAAATTGGAGGACAAATCCAACATATTTAAATCCACTGTCCTTCTACCTAGTGCTCATTAAGAGTTTTCTCAAGTGTTTTACTGAATGTAATTTCAGTATTTTTCAATTATTTGCATTGTTCTGATAAAAAAATGTTGATATGCAGACATCTGTGCCAAAAATGAAGATGATGATTGCTGTTTAATAGGTATGTCACCAGTTTGGAGGAATCTGAAAAACAAAAACAAAGCTTGCCATCTCCTCCCAGGTAACATGTTTAATCAGGCAAAACTTAATTTAGAAGAGAAAAAAAAAAACCCAACTTCTTCTTGAATACTCACCCACTATTAATTATTAAGATTAATGTTGTATTGAATAGTTCATACACCCACTGCGCCTAGAACATCTCAATCTTAGAAATGAAGTTACGAAAACTTCAGGCTGAAAAACAATAGGAATGGTGCCTGAAGAGCTAGGTGATATTAAATAGATAGAGAGAAACCTTGACTGACAGAATAGCTGTAGACTGGCTTCTGTGTGCGCACAGAAGGAGCCCACAGCCTGATATGCCTTTTCAGGGGCATCCCTGAGAAATCTCTCCAAAGGGTCAGTGGCTTTGTGGGCTTTCCTGAATTCACGGCAAGGCTTGTTGGCTCCAGTGGCCCCAGGTTTTATGCAGGGTGTTGGGTTCCTCCTGGCCTGCTGCCCTAGTCCTCAAAAGTCCTGTCTGCTGTTAGTTTGTCCTTAAATCACGTGTGTTATTAGTCTTGTGCGATCAAGGGGTAAGGGAGCTGTACTGAAATGTCACAGTTCCCGTGGGGTGGCACTCTGTTGTGTTTGAACTTCATTGCCTCGCCACTCTTCATTGCTGCAACATTTAATGGCTGATGGTTTGACATCACTTAAAACATAAGCTTTGGTAAAAAAAATATTCTGGCAATTTTTCCTTTGTCTCCTAATTGTGTATCCTGCTTAAGTTGGGCTTGGCTTTGTCACTGCAGTTATTCAAAGTTTACGCCAAGGACATTTCAGTAAAAGGGAGAACCAGCACTGGTGGCAGAGTTGCATAAATTCTGAAATGGAGTGGTTAAATTTGGTTAACTGGTTACATTTTCCTTTCCCCTACTTCAATAAGTCTGACCAGCCCTAGAGAATAGGACTGTTGCTGTAACACCTAGGAAGAGCTGTGGATCACCATGGTACACAGGACTATTTTTCTTAAAATTGTAAATTCTTTCCCAGTGAGGAAAATCAGGAACTGCGTTTTCTAAAACTTGAAGGTGAACTTGAAAAAACACTGAAAATATTTTGATCGTTCCCCAAAGGTCCCATATACAGTAGTAAATTGCTAAAGTAATTGAAGTGAAACTGGTGAGCTGTGTAATAAAGATTAATCCTTCTCCACTCCAAGAACACGCAGTACCTGAGACAACTGCTCTCATTTGAGATGTGTAATATTGAAGCACCACAGTTAATTTGCATGTGGTTACTAAATTCATTAGTGCTTTATGTTGGATTGAGAATAAATTTGCATGTTGATTATATATACTAAAAATGCAAAGAAGTGTAGGGCAGTGATACAACATGGGCTGGACTGGGCTGCGAGCTGCTGAGCACATCGCTTTTAT
>NW_010242949.1:305-4056 GCF_000690775.1 Eurypyga helias | reverse complement strand
CCCTCCCAGCCCCGGCGCCCCCAGTGAGTTAAATCTGTGGAAATAAAACATTTCTTCTAACACAAACATTTAAGAAGTTTGCCAATTCTATCACCACCAAAGCGATTAAGAAAAATAAAGCAACGTGGAGGTTGCAACAGCAAATGCATTCCCTGCCAGTTAGTAACACGCATCAACTTCTTAAACTGATTAGTTATCATATAGAGATCCTTACCCAATTAAAGTTTGATAAAACAGAATCAAATAGGAGGATCGTTACCTGCTTTTGAGAAGGTTCACCAAGCAAGCATTTTAAGCTTTTTGACTCTTTTAACACTGATACAAGGAATAATTATTTCTCTCTGCCGATGCGATTGTTAAAAGAAGAGAAACCCCGGATTGTGGTGGCTTCGTGGATGCTATTCTTTTTGCACCACAGCAGGATTCTTGGCTGCCAGTCCAAGCTGCTTTCACTTGCCAAGTTTTAAGATGCCGGTTTTGCCTTTCATTTTATTGTTCCTTTCGCAACGTTAAAGACCGACTTAAAAAACCATGCACAGCTGCTATCGGGGCGGGGGGGGAATTATTTGAATTTTGCACAAGAATGGAGATGAGGAAGGAGCGCGCTGTGATGTAACCACAACGACACCCACAGAAATATTTCCAATATCGGGGGGGGACGGACTCCCGCTCAGAATCCTGGCGTTTTCCTACAACACAGTTGGGATCTAGTGTAAGAGAAGGAAATAATAAAACCGCCCAGATCTACGATCACCCGTTGTCACATCAGAGGTGGAGGTTGATACTTCTCCCCCCTCCTCAACCTATTTTTTAAATCCACTTTCTGCGGCTTAAGACTATTATTTCTCATTGAGGGTTTCTTCCAGGGGGTGCAGGGAAGCCGAGGTTGGGGAGCAGCCTAACAAAAGGATTCCCCCCGCGCACGGACTCCTACCCCACCCTTTCGCTGCTTCCCTCTGATAGGAGTTCACCCATGCCCAAACATCACGGCCTTTCTTTTGATGCAACGACACCCCGAAGAGACTCAGCATCACGGTGCAAAAGCCTCCATCAAAATTCAGTACGGGGCTGCGAATTCTTCCAACACACACATTCATTTATCGTAAGGAACTGATTTTATTATTTATTCTTTTAAAAAGCAATTGTGTAAAAGGAAGGTGGGAATAGTTTTTAAAACCCCCTCAATTTCTCTGTATACGAGCTGATTTATTTTATTTTACTTGATGTAGCAACAAAACTATTGGGACTGGTACCAAGGCTCAAATACATTTGAATTAACAAACAGCAACAAAAAGTTGTTTGTGATCCCTCTCAGGCTTTAACTAGCCTTCAAAAACATTCGGGTTGCTTATGCTCTACCTACATTATAAAGTATAGAATGATAGAACTCTTCCATCAGACACACAGAGTCAGTCTGAGCACAGCTAATTCTTGATACAGATGTTGGAGGGACGTATACTTCCTATCTGTGTAAAGAAAATGCCCTCTCAGACATGGTTCCTCGGGTTAGGCGTGCAGACAGACCTACACGCATATGGAATGCAGGGCAGTCGGAATGGCTGGAGACGACTATTTTTCACAGTGCATAGGTGACTGTTCACAGTGCATACAGCCTGCAAGCCAGAAAATGGAAGCTGTTTCAAACATACAATAATCGAGGGTGAAAACAGCTCTGACACCAGCTGTTATACGTGCAGAGGTTTACGGCTGCCTTTGCAGCAGAACTAACTGCAACTAGCAGAAGATGAATACACCCCCGTATTTCATATTTTAAGAGAAAAAGAGACAGACTACAGACGACTCAAAGTTTCTATGAAAACCAACAGCCTTAAACAAAAGCAGCGTGAATTAATAAGGGGGATAGAAAAACAGAAGCTTTGTTCTAAAGTGGAAGCATAAGATGTGAAATTTCAAAATCAGATGGCTTGGTCTGTGATTTCTTTCATTTAAATGAATTGATCTGTTGCTAAACTGCTGCTCTTGTGCCAAGAAACTTTTAACTCTTTCGGCTCAAAACTCCCCATGTTTTGCTATTTTCTCTCTCCACCCAAGCATATTACCATTATATCAGAAAGCAGAAATTAAAAACGAAGTGGGAAATGAAAAACCAAGAGCATAAAAAGAACGGGGCATTAAACCCACAAGCACATGCAGAACACAAAAGAGCCACGATATGGAGCATATCGGTGCTTCGTTAGAACTTCTACTATATAAACAACGTGATTCTTGTTCTTACAACGTTGCTAAAACTTGGAAAGGAGACAGAAAGGCCTTCAACCTTCACAATTCCACGTACAGCAAGAACTCCGGGGCAAACCCAACAGAAACAGGGCTAGCAGCAAGAAAAACAACAGAATCCCTGACCTAATTCATTGCAAACATTCACTTACCGAGAATGCCTTAAGCATTTCCAATAGAACCCCCTTTCCTACTCATGTTCGCCTATGTGAAAAAGAACAAAAAAGCCAACTGTAAAGCTCTCAAAAACAACCTAAAAGATAGCTGCTTTGGTAAAATTTGGGTGAGAGTTCCTAGCGCTTTTCCATTTTGTTTTGGATTTGTTTTGCCCACTTAAAAAAAAAGAGAAAAAATTAAAAAAAAAAAAATAGACATGTCGTAATTACAGATAATTCCAGGGGAAAAAATATTTATGTGAAGAACAAAAAAAAAACCAACAAAAAAAAGATATTTATATATCTATAGATCTCCCACTTTCCAGTTCTGCTGCAGTTCCCCCTAAACTGCTGCTGCTTGCTCCAATCTGCTGCCTGCTTAACAACGGAATGACAGGCAACATCTGTTTGTATAGAAGCCAAGATCAAGCCTTCAAAATTTTTTTGGCTCAGTTTCTTACCCCCGAACCCCCCCCCCACCCCCCCGGAAAGCTTTTAAAAAAATAGAAGTAAAAGAAAAAGTAAAAGCGGACAGCAAGATTTTGAAAGCAACTCAAGTGAGGCAGCAACTCTCTTCCCTTGAGTTATTTCAAGGTACAGGACTTCGAGGATAACTCTTTCCTCTCTCCCCACCCGCCGTCACCTCTCCCCCTGCTCTCCCCATCCTGCATCCTCTCTCTCGCCCCATGCTATTAATAAAGTATCACGCAAACTGGGTGGGGGGAAAAAAAAAATCCAACATACCTTGATCACTAAAAGGCCACTCCCTCCTATGGGGAGGGAGGGGGTTCTTCAGTAGGCAACTAGACAAAAATTGTACGGGGAGGGGAATAATGGGACGGTTCGGGGGACAGTCTTGCCACAATCCTCTCACCCTCTTGTTTTTTTTTTTTCCTCCATTTTACAGACTATAAAATATATTGTGGATATTTTGAAAATAAAAGAAATTGTTTTGAAATAAATAAATACATGAAATTAAAAAAAAAAAAAAAAGAGCTCAGCTCCAAATACAATTCAAATGACTAACAGTGTCAGTCTACTGCCAATTCTGTGGCAAATCGGGAGAAAGCACAATAATTCCACATGCTGAGATGTGAACAACTGGAAAGAAACCAACTCTCTAGAAGTCACAATGAAAACTATTACAGTGCCCCCACCCCCAGCCCCACTGCCACCCCTTTCTGAGTCTCCTCCTGTACCCTCCTCGCCACAGGGGGAAAAAAAAAAATAAAGAAAAATTAAGCCACTAATTTAACAAAAGGAAAAGGAGAAGGAAAAACAACAACACGACCATCAAACAAAGCTATTTAAAAACTCAGGGAATGTTTTATTCGCTGGTGATTTGGGACAGCGCACCC
>NW_010242949.1:0-242 GCF_000690775.1 Eurypyga helias | reverse complement strand
AGAAAAATCGGACAAGTTGCTAAGGAGACTTGTGTAAACTCAGAATACAGGCACATTTCTGGCCTTTCCCCCTATATT
Organism: Eurypyga helias; assembly: GCF_000690775.1. NCBI lineage: Eukaryota > Metazoa > Chordata > Aves > Eurypygiformes > Eurypygidae > Eurypyga > Eurypyga helias. The sequence continues at coordinate 164 of NW_010242949.1, read as the reverse complement.
CCATCTCGTATTCCGATCACGCACCACTGCGGCACGATTGCACCAATGCACTGCATTAATCTTGGCCTTAAACGGGCTGACTGGCAAAGCAAACTGTGTGTATATATCATCTTTCAAACTTAACAAGTTAAAGGGAGAGAGGGTGGTGGTGGGTGGGGAGGGCT
>NW_010242948.1:29474-34091 GCF_000690775.1 Eurypyga helias | reverse complement strand
GGCGTGAGGCAGCCGTTGGCCGCGTGGGGCCGTGGCCGCCATTTCCCTGATGAGGGACGCTCTGGGGAATGGGGTGGCAGCCCTCACCCCACCACCTCTCAGGGAGTCAGGCCCGTCAAGGGCACTGGATGCTGCCCCACGGCAGAGGGAGCGAGGGAGGCTGCCCCATGGTTCATAGAATCATAGAATGGGTTGGGTTGGGAGGGCGCTTTCAGAACCCCCCTGCCATGGGCAGGGACACCTTCCACTAGACCAGGTTGCTCCAAGCCTCATCCAGCCTGGCCTTGGACACTTCCAGGGATGGGGCATCCACAGCTTCTCTGGGCAACCTGTCCCATTGCCTCACCATCCTCTCCGGGAAGAATTTCTTCCTGATATCTAATCTAAACCTCCCTGATTTCAATTTAAACCAATTACCCATTTATACCTTGGTTCAGCCAAGCAGGAGAAGACAGCGGAGTCATGACACAGAACTGTGACAGGTCCCCACCAGTGCTGGGCCCAGCCCTGTGACAAAGGGATGGCCTGGCTGTCGGGAACGCCCTCACACACCTCCGCGCTGGAGGCTGCCCAAAGAAACGCCGTGACAAGCGCGGGGAAGCTGGCTCGTTCGTGGTCCTCCTCTGCCTGGGAGGGCTCAGCCGCTCACTGCAGGGGATGCTAAGCCTCGCCTGCGGGCTGGGACCCCAGGATGAAGCACAGAATAACGTATTCACCCAAAGCAGGGAGACACTACCCTGCAGGAGAGGACGCTAGCTGTAAAAACTGATTTGTTTGGCAAGAAATAACAAGGATTACCCGAGAAGTATGACTTAATCCGCTCCGACTTCTGCTGGCACGACTGACTGCGCGATACACGTGCTGGGCAGCGATGCGCTGTGGCTGAACGTAGGAGGAGCTGTATCACGGACAGTGGAAACCGACACAAGCCGTTAGATGACAAGCGATTTTATTTTGCAAAACAATCACTATACAGCAACAAATACAACTGCAAATCGGATTGAAAAACATGAACTACCTACCACCAGCCATTCAAGAAATGCCTCTTTTATGGTAACAGGCTCTAGAATTATCAGAAAAAACACAGGTTTGTAACAGCAGACTGTATTCCTTGACATCCCAGCATACAGCATGTTTGTGTGTTGGCTTTTTCTCTTTGCTAAAGTTGAAGTGGCTTTTATACGCTTGACTTTTCCAAGCGCGAAACCGATTTACCTTCCTGCAGTGGGAATTGCTGGAGTTGCAGAGGGAGTTGCTTTAGCAATCTGACTAGTGGGTGAACTTGACAGGCACCTAGGCTAGAAATCCACCTGCGTCGATTTTGGTAGCAAGGGGGACCTACTCTTCAAGGCATTTGCCTTTGAAGGGGTGTTTGCACTTACCTGACCTATCGTCAGTGAAGTAAGCCCCAAGTCAGATGCACGACAGAAAACCGGCGTCACGGGCAGGATCGTCACTGGTAAACTGCTGCTTCCAATATACAGTCAGTGAATTTACCACTGACGATAAAACACACCATAACTGAATAATTTTTCAGAATCTGGATCTTGCCGTCCCTGTTCCCTCTAATATCTGAGGATTGTCCAGAAAGCACAGGGGCTCACAGTCTGCTAAATTTCTCCCAAGAGAAAATAACCAATAAAGAGCCATGTGTTTGAGCACACTGCTGCAACGATTTAAATGCCAGAATCAAAAACCTCAAGTCTCAGGTGAACACTGTTCTCACTAGCTTGGTGTTCAGCTTCAGAGAAGCTGAGGTTCAGTAGTACCACGGACTCTCCCCCCCCACTGGCAAAAGGCATAAAAAAAACCCCAACACGGCAAGGCTCATTTATACTAATTGATAGCATTATCGGGGCGACGTGATATAAGTACTGTTTTGTTGGGTTTGCTTTGTCTGTTGTTTGTCTGGAAAAATGGGAAGAGGCTTTTAATGCACCTCACTTGACACTGCTTCCATGTGAATTCTTAGGATTAAGCAAAAGTGTAACAAATACAAGGCAGAAATTAGAATCCCCCAGATGCACTTAGCATGGTCCTAAACTCACTGTCCTTTGTGTAAAACAACCAACTTACAAACAGTATTAGGTATTTTATAGCGTGAAAAAGCTTTTTGCAGAGTGGAAATGTCGTGTGTGGGGCTGTTAGGAGTTCGTCTTCAGTAAAATATTTAGAGATATAACTATTTTGTTTTGGTTTTGTACTGCTGTGACAGCTTAGCCAAACCCCCCCCTTGGTCCACTGAATATTTACTCTCTACTAACTGTGCATTTACTACCTGAATTTAACGATGGGGAATCCTGTGCTATTAATTATTACGATCCTTCTCCGCAGACATGAAACCTTCTCTATGAATAGTCTTTTCAGGTCAAACCCCAACGCACACACACGCACACACACACAAATTAAGAAGGAAAAAGACCAGGTCAAAAGCTTCCAACACACAATGTTAACCTAATACACGTTATCAAGTATAGCTCAACTGACAGTGCAAAGTTTAGTTAAGAGATTTCAAAAAGAAAAGATCAAACAATCTGCAAGAATGTAAACTGGTCACTTCATAACGTCTACTGTACATATAGTATCAGCAGATACTATATACATACGTATAGTATCAGCAGATTACTATCTGCTGATGAGTAATACTACCCCTATTACCTTCAGTGTTCTCTTAGTGTTCACAAGACGGTGTCGGAGTCCTCACAGGTAACTCCGTTAGATCAGCGGGAGGAAGAGCCATCCCCCCTGAAGCCCAAGGTGCCCTTGCAGAACCACTTCAGCGCTTTGAAAATGAAAGAGGAAAAACCCGTCAAGTCAGGAGAGACGCTGGGGGAGAACGAGGTAGCCCCATCTGCTCCCCGTATGCAACCAGCGCGACCGAGAAAAAGCGACGGGGGATAGTAGTAGGTGAGTCTCTTCGGAGGGGTACGGAGGCACCCATCTGCTGACCTGATGCACCCTCTCCAGAGGTGTGCTGCTTCCTGGGGGCCCGTGTAAAGGATACCGCTCAGAGCCTACGAAGTCTCTTACGATCCACTGACTATTAGTCACTGATGTCGTTTCACTGGGCACCAGTCATGCGGCCAGGAGCAGTCTGAGGACCATCAGAAAGGATTACAGAGCCCTGGGTGCGGCAGGACGAGGCTCTGGTACCCAAGTAATATTTTCATCAATCCTCCCAGTCAGAGATAAGGGCTTTGAAAGGGCCAGTCGAATCTGACAAATCAACAGTTGGCTGCAGGGCTGGTGCCACAGCCAGGGCTTTGGCTACCTAGACCGTGGGACACGCTCTGAGAAACCCGGTCTGCTGGCAGCTGATGGGGTAAATTAGACTGAAAAGGGAAAGACCGTCTTCAGGCAAAGGATTGCCAAGCTGGTGAAGAGGGCTTTAAACTAAAGCTTCCAGGGGAGGGGAACCTCAGCTCATCCCGGTCCTGCCAGTTGGAGGCCAGTGCCACTAACAGATGCCCAGAGCTTGGAGAAGGATCACAGGGCACCAGGAGAGCACCTGGCGAGCAAGACAAGGGAATTCCAGCTGCTCCAGTCAGCAAGCCAACTGCATCAGGTGCTCATCTTAAATGCCTCTATGGGAACCCATGGAGCATGGGAACGAAACAAGAGGAGTAAGAGACGTGTGCGTGCCCAGGTCTCCTCCAAGCTCAGGAACAATGCATCCCAATGAAGAGGAAGTCGGGTAAAAATGCCAGAAGGTCTGCATGGACGAACAAGCATCTCCTGGAGAAACTAAGGAACAAAAAGGAAGCCTACAGTGGGTGGAAGAAGGGACAGGTAGTCTGGGACGATTACACACAAATTGTCTGAGAAGTTAGGGATCAGGTTAGGAAAGCTGAAGCTCTGACAGAATTAAACCTGGCCAAGGACATCAAGGGCAACAAGAAGGGCTTCTGTAGGCGCATAGGGGATAAAAGGAAGAAGAGGGAAAATGTGGGCCCTCTGCGGAAGGAAATGGGAGAGCTGGTTTCCCAGGATATGGAGAAGGTTGAGGCGCTCAAAGACTTTTTTGCCTCGGTCTTCACTGTCAAGGGTGCAAGCCCCCCCCTCCCCAAGTCATGGGAGACAAGGGCAGGGACTGGGAGAATAGAGAACAGCCCATGGTTAGAGAGAATCAGGTTCGAGAGCACCTAAGAAACCTGAAGGTGCACAAGTCCACGGGACCTGATGGAATACATCCACGGGTCCTGAAGGAACTAGCGGATGAGGTTGCCAAACCTCTATCCATCTTATTCAAGAAGTCGTGGCAGTCTGGTGAAATTCCCATTGACTGAAAAAGGGGAAACAACCCCCTTTTTAAAAAAAGGAAAACAGGAGGATCCAAGGAACTACAGGCCAGTCAGTCTCACCCCTGTGCCTGGCAAGATCATGGAGCAGATCCTCCTGGAAACCATGCCGAGGCACATGGAAAACAAGGAGTAGATTGGCGACAGCCAACATGGCTTCACCAAGAGCAAATTGTGCCAGACAAATTTGGTGGCCTTCTACGATGTGTTCACAGGCTCAGTGAATAAAGGACAGGCAACCGATGTCATCTATCTAGACTTGTGCAAAGTGTTCGACAGTGTCTCGCACAACATCCTTGTCTCTAAGCTGGAGAGACAG
>NW_010242948.1:28983-29281 GCF_000690775.1 Eurypyga helias | reverse complement strand
AGGGGCTCGCACAACATCCTTGTCTCTAAGCTGGAGAGACAGGGATTTGACAGATGGACTGCTCGACGGATGAAGAACTGGCTGGCTAATCGCACTCAGAGAGTGGTGGTCAATGGCTCCATGTCTGAGTGGGGACCAGTAACGAGCGGCGTTCCTCACGGGTTGGTGTTGGGACTGGCACTGTTCAACACCTTTGTTGACAAAAAGCTGGACATGAGCTGGCAGCGCCCACTGGCAGCCCAGAAAGCCAACCGTATCCTGGGCTGTATCCAGGGGACTGTGGCCAGGAGGGTGGGGG
>NW_010242948.1:0-28529 GCF_000690775.1 Eurypyga helias | reverse complement strand
ACCTGGTCTAGTGGAGGGTGTCCCTGCCCATGGCAGGGGGGTTGGAACTGGATGGGCTTTAAGGTCCCTTCCAACCCAAACGATTCTACGTTATCTCTGCCCTTTATCTTGTGCGCACGCTTTTTCTCATACCTTTTATAGTCAATATAATCCCACTTTGCTCAGATTTTAAGATGCCCTATTTATTGATGAATCGCTATGGCAACCTGGTCTAGGGAGCTCATTTCATTCATTCACATACTGTAATTTACAGGCATCTCTGTTTTATTTATCACCATTAACTGAGTGCCAGAGTATATACATAAGACATCACTGAAGGATTGGAAACAGCATCTTAATATTTTTTGCTGTGTTTCAACTTTAGCAAAAGAAAAACAAATAAATAAATCTAACACTCACTGTTAGTACAGGAGTTAAAAAAAAACAAACACAAAACTAAAAACCACTTAAAAAAAAAAAAAAAGAAAAAAAGCCAGAACCGAACTACTGTGGATTTTTTAAAAATCCAGAATCCAAACTCAGCCATCTTTGGAGACCCTTTTTCAAACATCTGGACCCCACAAAAATCATAACTTTGTGAAGAAAGGGAGGGAGGAAGGAAGGAAACCTTTTTCTAGCGTCACAGAAGAGACTTGCATCTGGCACTAAAACAGGGTCACGGCTTTTAGTTGTTACAGAAAGCAACTTCATGCTAAAATTTTCATCTTTTTTTAAATGTATTCTTATGAGTAGGGAAAAAAAAACCCCGCTAACATCTACTTTTACATACCTAAAATTGCAACACCAAAGGGTGCAAGAGACACAGATACTGTGAATAAAGAAGTAGAATATTCAAGTATATGAGGAGGGCATATCACAAATGGCCACAGAGAAATATATATATCTATAATACTGTATCAAACAGATGGAAAGGATGTGAAACTGGTGGTGCGTACACAAATCTAGCCGCTTAACCAACTTTCTAATCAGACACAAGTCCGTGGGGTGGAAGTGCTGGCTTTCAACAGCTTTTTTACGTCACTTCCCCAGGCATGGTTCAAATGTTTTCATCTACTATTTTTAGTTATTAGTTAAATAATTTATTGGCTTTTCAGCTATACACTGACATAATTAACCAGGTCCAAAAAAATGTTAATAACTTAAGTCAACTTTTGTTCTACTCATTTATACAAAATAACACTTTTTTTTTAATTAATTAAACTTGAATTTCTCTATATGCCCTTACTTCTGGTAAGCTGACTGTTAATTTAACCTGTAATAACTTACAATGGGCAACTTTTCTTTGTTTTATTTCCCCATCTATCAACAGAACAGTGAAATGAGCAACTTGGGATATTAACAAGGCTCTTCAGAAAGAGGTGGATGGCCTTCAGGCACATGAAAGGTAAAAATGCATTTTATCATAGTACGGTACTCCATGCAAGACAGAGCAGAGCAACAATAATTGTCCAATGTAACATACTGCAGTTGTATACCCATATAAAGCCAGTGTCTTCCTGTTGTAAATGGAGATCAGGCCAATTTCTGCATCTATTTACTTTTTTTTTTTCCTGTTTTTTTTTTTTTTTAACTGTATGGTAACTACAAGTCTTGGGATGTGACTTAGTTTTAGACATGGTAAAGAATGAATGTAACACCTGCTCTGAGCCCATTCCTGCCAAGAGCTCATGCCTAAATATTATTACTTCATACAACGCGAAAAGAGCAAATTCATAAGCCCTGCTTGGCAAGGGCTGCCGTGACATCTTCAGCGAGCGTAGCAAGCTGGGGCGATTCAAGCAGGTTGATGCTTCCAGAGGACGAGACGTTGCTGAGTCTACGTGGCGAAGCCACGCTGGACCTGCCTGGTGACTGCGTGATGATCTCGGCCCCGTGATCGACACGGGCTTTAGCATGCTCTCTGAAGTTTAGCTTCTGGCTGTCAATCTGCTCCAGGAAAGCAAAGAATTTAATACATTATATTGTCACCAAATTATAGATCATCATTATGTCTCATTTTGTTTAATTTTAAGAACTCTTACAAGGATTGATGCTGTTTCAGTCCTCAGAATAATTGAAACTGAAGATTTTTTCAGCTTGTTTAATATGTTCTGGCTTACTATGTTACATTCTCTTACTATTTCTGCCTCTGACGGATGCTTTAAGGAGCAGTACCATTGTTCCTAGCTGTATGAATTTAACAGACATTTTATGGGCATTGTGATTTGTTTCCAAAATCTGCATTTTCTAATATTTGTGGGAGTGCTCTTACTGTCAAGACGTTTTCCTCCTCTTTCACAAAGCAGTCCTGATCTTCTGGGATACCCATACGACAAACTTACTAGCTGATACCTACATGCTGTACAACAGTCCCAAACAAGGTTTATCTTTAGGGGAAAGCCTGTGCACAAACAACAGGATGTTTCACTTTAAGATTCACTCTCAACTTAGATGTGGATGTGAGATTTATCATTCCAAATTCCAGAGAGAGCAACTGGCACGTGAGCATGCTTGTGGGAGAACAAACAGACCATTGCTGAATTCACAGCTCTAATAATTTCACGAGGCTGGAGGCACAGCTGTAGCCTTTTCTCTGATGGCTGTCCCCTTACCTTGACATTACCACCACCAGGTACATGGTGGGCATTTTCCAGAGAACCAACTTTAGCCTGAGCTTTTTCTTTGAAATCCAGTTTCACGCTCTCAATTTTCACACGCCCGCCTCCTACACAGAAAAAGAAAATACAGATTAAGAGACCTGAATGGCTCCAGAGAAAGTCTGACCTGATGCACACGAGTACACTCACATTCCTTCCCTTTGAGCTGAGATCTAATGTTTTTAGTGAAGCACAGAATACCATGCTGCACATTCAGTAAGATATAAAATCTTCATCACATGTTCAAACTGTAAGCATGTGCTGCAGCCCTACCTATTTTCATGGGATTCAAAGCACATGCTGAAGTATTTTGCTGACTTTGGTCTACATTTTAGTATCTTATCAAACTCAAATTATGCCACAGCAGCATCCTTCTGCATTATTTTTTTACGTCCTCTTTAAACTGCAGTCCCACACCTTTACATCTTTCTATATTTAGGTAAGAATATTATTTTTATTACCGAAGTGTATGTATTTGCTCTTGGACTATAAAATAGAATGGCATCACCCGTGATATCTCCTTCACACAACAGGATTAGGTCTGTGCTTTGTCCCACATCCCAGAAATTGCTACAATACCTGGCTTGTGGTGGATATTCTTCAGTGAGCCGCACTTGGAAGTCACGTGACTCAAGTCGATCTTCTTGGTTACGATTTGTACCTGTAAAAAGCACACACACACAAATTAAAGGAATGAAAAGGATAAAATAAATAAAAAGCCAAGCCCTGCAGAGAACAAGCCCAAGCCTCTACAAACCACTGGAAAAGGAGAGATGGTTAGTAGAAAACAGACTACAAAGGAGGAAACACCTGGATTAATACAGGAAGCTTCCTTCACACCTGGTGTGAGGCCTTGACTAATGTCAAGAGACCAGACTAATGTCAAGAGAAAACCTGCTGAAGAAAGGGGAAGCAAGTTCACTGCGAGAGAGAAGCAGGGCCGGTCGTAGGCCAGACAGTTTCTTTTTCGTTAAGGTTATATGCCCTTGCTGTGCAGGTTGTGTAAGAACTAGGCCTCACTCACACTCTCCAATGGTTGGCCCACTGAGTATGGTCATCCAAAATTGAGGCTGGTTACCGGACACTAGGGAGCACCATCCCACCTCGTCACTACAGACAACTCTTAGGCCTACGTGACTGGAACGACAGGCTAGTGTGGCTAAGGGGCACACTCCCACCTTATCACCATGGACCATTCTGGGTGCCTACATGACCAAAGGGGTATAAAATACCACTGAAAAGGAATTTTCAGTGAGGCCTCCTCTCAGCTGGACTGAGATCCACGTCATGCTGTACCTTGCCTTATCAGGTCACATGATCTCTCTGACACTATATCCATTTGCTGTGTGTTAGAATTATGCTGCTGTATTTTATATATATATACTGCTATTAATTACATTCAGAAGTGTTATTATTGTTGAGGGTGTTTGCTCAGAAGCATCAGCTTGAACAATTAATGAACTGTATGCACCTAACAAACTGTGACTCATTCTCTGCGTAAACACACCGGCAATAAGTCAGTGAAGCGGGATTGTGTTACCTGACCTATCGTCAGTGAAGTAAGCCCTTGGTCCAAGATAGGGGCATGACAGGAAATCGGTGTCATGGACAGGATCGTCACTGGTGAACTGCTGTTTCCAACATACAGTCAGTGAATTTAGCACTGGAACCATTTTCAGACTCTCAGTCTAGCCACCCCTGGTTCCGCTAATACCTGAGGATTGGCCAGAAAGCACAGGGCTCATAATCTGCTAAATTTTCTCCCAAGAGAAAATAACCAATAGTCATGTCTCTGAGCAAACTGCTGCAACGATTTAAATGTCAACCCTCTGATAGGGGACTTGAGTGGGCTAAAGACCCACTGGAAAAATGAGGACAAAGTTGTTAAAAGAACAGAGCAAATACAAAAGGAATAAAAAAGGAAAAGAGGAACAGGCCAAAGGGTAGTTTGTGCTGTTCTTGGTGCTTGCTTATCTGGCACCCAAGATGAGCAAAAGAGAATCTCCCATCCAGATTTTGACACACCTTGTAAGGAATTAAATACTGAGCTGGGTAGAACAAAACTGTCATTACTAACGGAGTAACTCAGACAAGACCCACATTACCGTCTGGAAGCCAATACTAACAGAAGACAGGCTATAGCGTTAGAAGCCACAAACAATGTGCTACAGCGAGAATTAGATACGGTGCGAAAAGAGAAGGAAGAGTTAAGGACTGCTCTGGCTGAAGCTGAGAACGGTGAAAGGAGGTTGCAGGAGAAACTAAATTTATTAATATCACAAAATCCACCTGCACTCAGCCCCCCTAAATTGAAAAAGTTGATTGTGTCAGATGTACTCACCGAGCCAGAAGCGGAAGAAGGGGAACAGGAAAGAGAACCACTACACGAACTATCCCTTAGTTCCCAGCAGAACTAGCTAAGTTGCAGGAAAAATATTCCAGACGCCCTCAGGAGTTTGAAACAGAGTAAGTTTGGAGAATCTCCTTGACCGGAGGTGACTGGGTTCTGCTAAGCCACGCCAAAGCAGGAGGATTTTGGGGGCCCAGAGCATTTTTAAATGCCATTCCAGGAAATGATAATTTCTCACTAACAACCCATGCCGCCTACTGGGCAGGGCGAATAGATCCACAGGAATGGGGAGACCCACTGGTGACAAAAACCAGTTGTTGTTCCGACTTTACCTCATCCGTACAAAAGGCTGCTTGTGTCCAAGTGATGTACAAATGAAATCTTTGAAAATGAATCCCCTATGTTGGCCCCTATTCACCCTGATAGGTTTATTCCTCTAACTCGCAGCCTCCTCAACAGTTTAAAAATACACGTTGCTGGTACACAGGACCGCATCCGGACTACCTTGGACAAGAGGGATTCGGCAGAGCAGCCCGTCAGCGACGTCAGGAGCACCCAATCCCAACTGGAGACACGGCAGGGGTGCGTTAAGCTTTACTATTAGCAAAATGAAGAGGAGTACAAAACAGATCAGCTTGTGGGTCCTTTCTAAAATGTTTCTGAGCCTCCTCTCTGAGCAGATGCTCCGAAGCCCTGCAAGCAGCAGGATCCATCCCGTTTGCTTCTGCTCTTGAATGTGAATCTTGGAAACTAGGGATTTTTCGGGGTTTTTTGTCTTTTTTTTTTTTTTTTTGGTCTCTCTACCATCTGCTCCATATTTTTCTCCACCTAATATGGTATGCATTTCAGCTCAATCCACTACAGAGAGTCTGATGAAGGTACAAATGTGACTCCTGCAGCTGTACCTGAGCTGGTTGGCGTTCAGCCAGCTGGCTCGGTGGTGCTCAGCGGCATCGCTCTGCTCAGCCAGGCAGCAGCACAGGCACCCTCCCTCCTCCTGCTGCTCTGTGCCCTGTTGCTGGCCGCGTTGCCATGACTGTGCTGAGCTCAGCTCGGGAAGAGCCACAGAGCGACACTCCTGCCCTTCCCTGCGCTCCCAGATGTGGCATACAATCACAGTGACTCTGTTTGCGGGTCTTAAGAAGCTGCAGCCCCTCCAGGCCAGACAGGAGCTCCAGGACGACTGCGACGTCACTGGTTCGCTCACATCCCTAGCAACGACTTAAGCCAGCACCGGTGGCTGTACGGGATCTGGATCAGGCGTGCCCGCACCATCAGCTCTTCCATCTGATCATTTCCATCAGAGGGGTCAGAGCCGCCTTAGGCTATTCCAGCGTGACTGCTAGAAACAACGGGTGTCTGGTCAAACCCTGAGCAACGGCAGTTTGCTACACCAGAATAACGCTGCGGCACTGGCATTAGCACTCGGCATGCTGCCAGATCACAACCTGTCTCGGAGCTTTCTTTGCCCTTAGGATTTATTTTTCTTCTTCCTCCTCTCAGGTTAGCTGAGGAAGGACTGATGCGCTGGAAGATGTCCCAGCTGGGAGGCTGGAGCATCGCTAAGACCCGGAGTCTCTTTCTGGAAATTACTTTCTTGGGCCACTCCCACAAAAAGCACTGAACCACTTCAGTTCACACTGGACTCCGAATCATAGAATCACAGACTGGTTTGGGTTGGAAGGGACCCTAAAGATCATCTAGTTCCAACCCCCTGCCATGGACTTCTGTGTCAGCACCCTTGGGCGTTTAGAGATCACCCTTCTTTTCTCATTTCCTTTTCCCATCCAAACTTTGGAAACGTGTTGTGCTCTGTGGAGAAAGATCAGGAGGGCAGGGCTGCATACACACAGCTCACACGACTACCAGACCAGACTCACAGGTGAAACAGCAGCGAGAAGGAAAGCAGCGCTCAGAGGGAGGGAGACAGAGGGGTCTGGCTGCGAGGTGGGTCACCACAGTGGAGATGCCTGTTCACAGGGTGTCTGTACTACTTACATTTCCTCCCCCTGCAGAGTGTTTGATGTTATCTCTGGAACCACACCGGGACTGAATATCGCTAAAATCGATCTTCTTGTTTAAAATCCTAACCTAAAAGGAATCGGAGATAACTTACTATATACCATACACACGCTCCGCCGGGGTGCAGGACGAGACAGCCAGGGTAGTTTTTCCTCCTGCTGTGACTCCCTCTTCTGACACTTGTATTGAAACGTGAGAAAGAAAAGCACACCAATCTCTATGCTTACCATGTTAACGCAGCATGTAAACGTACTGTGCTGCTCTTTCTTCTGCCTCACAAAGTGCTGACGAGATACAAAGGGGGAAGTTTTTATACTGGGAGATATGAGTGGTGGCTTTTCCCTGAAAAGCTCAGAGAACTCCTTGCTTGTCTGGACTTAAACCTTGGGACAGACTCTCTTGGGGTCTGAAGTGATGGCCAGTGTTTCTGCTGAGCTGGCCACAGGGAGAAGCTGGAAACCCTCCATCCCACAGCTCAGCACTCCAGCCTTTGATGCAGAAATCCCAGATCCAGCCAGCTCAGGTAAATCCTGAGGTATTTCATCCCTCCCTCTGCCATACAGCCATAACAACATTCATGCAACAGACTTCAGTGTCCTGTGAAAGGGGACTGCCAAAACGAATTAAACTGGAGTCAGAGCTCTCTACCACTCTCTCTTTATTGTCATTTACTAAAGGGCAATGCAGAAGACAACAGCATCTGGAAACCTACAGCTGCAATCACTGCTTCTTGACTTCTGGTGCTGGCCATAAAGTTGGTCACAACAACTTTCGGTGCTAGCAGCACTTAGCTTCTCCCTGTGCTCTGTTTCTGGCAGAACAAGCACCTGACTTACACTCGATGGTGCCACCCTCCCTTGGTGATGCCAGGAGCCCACGTTTTTTCCGTGTTACCTTAGCCAGAGATGCACTGCAGGCACACGGCAGTGCCTGGAGGTGAACTCTGGGAAGGGAAGGCCAAGCTGACCCGTGCTTGAGCCCCATCTTGATGCCCATGTCAAAGCAGTTCCTCCCCCTGGCAGAACTCAGGTGCCACTGAGGATTGTCCTTCCCCAGGAATGATGTGCTCCTGGATGGCAGTTGCCAGGAGGCAGGGACAACTGGGTGCAGGGCACCCACTTGCACCTGAGGGACATCACTTCCAGACCTCTTCCTGAGCCAGGGCAGGGGATTGTGCTCACTAATGTTAGGCTTTTCAGGTGCATTTCTAGCCAAGGCTGCACTTGCCCCCTTTGCACCAAGAGCTTTTACTTACTCAAAGAGTGCCATCCACGCAGCATATTCTTTCTCTGGGTTAAATTTGAAGACTTTATTTAAAAGTTATGTTGGTTTTTATTTATCTCTACATTATTAATATACAAACAGCCACAGAACTTGGGACATTATCTATTTATTTTGCTAAACGGCACCTGTAGAACCTTCACTGACGTATTACTTCTTAGCACAGTCTTGTTACCTGCTGTTGTAGGTAAACCCACAGTGACTATAACCAGTCCTGAGGTAAGAGAGAGGGGTAGATATACCAGGGTACCTTACTGAGGCTTCTGACCACTCCAGCAACACAAATCAAACCAGGTGAAGTGGTCAGTGGGAAGAACCACAACCCAGGGCAGTTTCTGCTTCCTAGATTTAGGTCCCCAAACCACCCCAGGCTCCTGATAAATCCTAGACAAATCACTCCCTCTGTGCCTCACTTCTCCAAACTAGGAAAAGACTATTTGTCCCCTTAGGGGGATATCAGATTTTGCAGCTCTTGGTTCCTGCAGTGGGGATAATGTCATATTTTAGATAACGAGTCCAACCCTCTGGCACTGAGCCCCTGGAGTGCACTCGTGACTTAAGCCCAGTAAACTCCAAGAAGAAATTTTCAGAGGGCCACACTTTGCAGCTCATGTGAAGAATTTCTTCACAGCAAGGTGTGCCATGGATCCCCCTCATTACATACAGCATCGCCGCTACATCAGCCAAACCGTTAGGAAATTAAGCGTTCTCTGCGGTGATGACATGCTCAGCAGTAAGGGTGACGACAGTACCAGAAAACCCCACAACTGGTAGGTCACCTTCAGAAGGGCATCTTCAGTAGGCAAACTGACTTCTGCCTCGCTATCCGCTTAATCTTGTCCAAGCAAACCAACGCACACTGAAACACGAGCGCAAATGCCTTTAGAGTCTGCTGCTTGTGCTTTCTCTCAATCTACTAGCCCTTTAAAGATCTACCCCAGCAGCATACAAGACAGGTGTCACATCAGTTACAGAAACACACGTCAGATGTGCAGTCAGATCTGGTTCCCAGACAGCTTCAGGCCAGGCACCACTGGGCAAACCGGAAAGCCTTCCCAGCACTTTCCGAGCACATCCCTCAGCAGCGGATCAGCAGCACCTCTTAGGAATGGCCACAGGGATGCTTTTGCTCGGAAAATGCTGACTTAGGGGTCATGACAAAACCTTGGCGCTGTGGATTGGGGCCTCTGGCTTAAAAATGGAGCCAAAGCAAGGTGATAAGTTGAGAAGGTGCCTTTGACGAAGTGCCTAAAGGTTGACTTGCAGCCAGACGCCTGACAGTTTGAGTCTCATGGCCCATGGACCTGGCCAGCAGATACGTAAAGGACCAATCATCTCAATTATTCTCTCTGTCTCGCTGGGTGAAACGTGCCCCTGTGCAGAGGGTCAGCAGGAGATCTATGTATCATTTATGTCCTGTGCTGAGGGCTGCGGCGAGCTGAGTGATGTGGATGTGTTCTGCTGGCCATCCAGCACAGGGATCAACTGTGCTGATCCAGGCTTTCCCAGGTGATCTGTTTTTCCCTTTCCTAGAATATATCAATACTCCTGCACATATTTAAATCATGACTGCCCTCTGTAACTGTTACACAAACTGATGGAACCTTGTTTCCTACAGATTAAGGCTTTAAACTGCTTAATCCCTCCATCCTATATTCTTCAGCATGCCCTATCCCTTCTTGCCAGCAATATACCCCAAGCTTTTCTCTACTGGGCAAACAGAAGCCAACACACAACTGGTCAGCTATTTGTCGTGGCTGGTTGTGGAGAAGGGCTCGAGTTATCACTGCCTGTGCTCGACTGACTGTGTTTCACCGAGTCCCCATTTCATATCCAGTCAGCAACTACCACCCAACTTGGAGGGACCACCTGTGTTTCTAACCACTTCTCCCTTGCCAGGACAGGTTGAAATGGGCCAACAAGTTTCAAATGAGTTGAGGAGGGCTGAGACTGCCAGCCAGACAGCATGACTGCACCAGCTTTGTTTCCTTTGAGAAAACAAGACTGTAAACATCAGAGGGAGAGTACCAGAGAGGGACAGGAACTATTGAGGCTAAAGGGAAAGTTTGGCTTGCAAACTAAGAATCTAAACTGACCGTGAATTATTTGAAGCTGGAATCTGGTGGGAAATTTGTAACCATCAGAGGAGGGAGAGTCTGGAACTGCCTCCCAAGGGAACTGAGCTACGACAAGAAAGGTAAACTTCTAAGGTGGCACTTGATGAAAGGAACTAGATGATGCAGCTGCCTGTGATATAGACAGCATGAACACCATGACTCACCAGGAAGGTCTCCGTGTTCCTGAAAGTGTATGTACATCTTGTGTGGGGGTGGAGGGGTAGTAGGGATGTGCCTATATGCACTTCAGTTGTGCTGCACATTAAACGAAGGAGCAAGCCTGCTCATGCTCTCATTCAGGAACAGGAACATTTCAGTCTGTGGCAAAAACTGGACTGCTTTCCAGTCACAGTCACCAAACATCCCAACAAGATAACGGCCTGACAGGCTCCCTCCTAACCCTTGCACTGACCTGACCTCTGAAATGGGTACATTCTCTTCTGATCAGATGCTGGTTTGCCCAGTTTGCTCGACAGGGCCTGGAAGTTAGTTTTTTTAGTAGGCGAGAAGTGAAGTCCAGGGTGGGCTGCGTGCCGACGTACACGCAGCACGGCCTTGCTGACTCACACTACTTCTAGGGAGTCCCCAGCAGTAATCAGACCCTCTTCTGTGCTGTTTGAACACTGTCTGTCAAAGCATCAAGAGATGCAGGGCATTTATGGGCAGCCTGCTAGGAAACCGGGTGTTGAAGGTATTTTTCTCAGGTCGTTTAGATGAGGCACATATTGATGTGCACTCAGCAGGGTAAACTCTAACTCCCTTCCTACATACAGTGGCCTGACTGGCAATCTAAATACCAAGGGGCTGCGGTCAAGGGCAACATCTACACTAGATCAGAGGGGACGTTTTGGGTTACAGTGGCTAAAATGAGGAGACATGACAGGCTGGCAATACATGTGAGTCTCCCAGTTGGGTATGTGTCTCCCTATGGCTGTTCACAGAAAGTGAATTTGAATTTCAGAGTCTCCATGTGCAACAGTCCCCTGTCCGGGGACCTGGAGCAGACTACCCTCTGTCAGTTCTGCACCACTGTGTTCAGGAGGAGCAAAACTTTGTAGAAACACTCAGTGGAAGGCAAAAAAAAAAAAAAAGGCAAGAGAATTCAGTTGTGCCTCACTGCTAAAGACAACATCAATGCTTGAAAAGAGCTTATGAAAGAGAAAGAATTATGTTCAGTTGCTGCCCGGAATCATTCAATTCAGCTGCTTTTCACAAGAGGGAAAGCCCCTAACTTATCAGCATCTGGGCAGAGAATCCATAAACAGCTTCCCTCCTGTGGCTTAGTACCCTGGTACATACCAAAACAAAGATACTCAAAGAAGAAAAATTGTGATGCTGATAAAATTACAGGCTCTGAATATATTTTCCAAGAAGCTGATGATTTACGTTCTCTCTGCTTTGCAATTACAGCCTCTGACAAGCTTTACCACAAACACTGTGCCTAAAGCAACTAAAAATACTCCAGCTTGGCTCCACTGGCCATTTGAACATGCTGTGGGGCTGTGATATTGGGAAAAGCTCCCAGAATCCTAACAACTTAGCAAGGAGGGCAGGTTCTCTGTACTTATAACAGCATCACAGCAATTTGACACAGCTACATCCCAGGAACCAGACATTATTTCAGTGTTTGGTCTCCCGGTTAACGCAGGGATGGAGAGAGACAAGAATTGGTCTCGCATAGGAAGCTAGGTTAAGGTTAAAACCTGATTAGAATCAAGAGGCAGTTCTAAGTGCTTCCAAATCTATATGCTGCCAAGGACAGACGATACTACAGTTTTCATGCTCCTGGCAGAGGCTACAGGCAGAGGAAAGGGAGGGGGAAGAGTATTTGGCCTAGCAAAGCTCTTGTAGAGAAAGGCCGTGCCTCAGACTTTCCACCACCTATAAATGGAGCCGGCTATCCCATTCAGCCTTTGCACTCCGGAGTTATTGGACACACACCCTAGTGAATCTGCCGGCCTACAAGTTAGTGAGACTCGAAACAAAAGGCTGCGCTGGACATAGCGTAGGGAAAATAATGCACCGTCCTCATCCTGCTCCTAGCCAAGGGTGAAGAAGATAGGTTCATTTCTGACTTTTAAAAACATGCCCAGAGGCAGACACTGAGCCTGTGAAACAATCATAAACACTATTATATAATTTTATAACATTATCATAAATTTCGACCTACGGCCACTGCAGTGGGTGGAGGTTCTGTTACTGGCTACAGCCCCATGGGACATCTTATCACCCTCCCGATCGTCCTCAGTGAGCACGATGCACATTTTACAGATGGCTGAGGCACAGCACTGACGTTACTCTGTCCCAGCCATGCAGAAAATGAATGTCAGATCTGGATAGAAAGTCCCAATTCCCTGCCCATTTCTACCAACCTTTCCTTACAGAAACTTTCTGAAACTTGCTAAAGCCTGGCAACGACTGCTTCATTTTTCTAAAAGACGAGTCAGGAAGAAAGATCTTGCTTTTTTTACCAGAATAATTCAAGGCTTAACTGTACAGACTGTACTCGGGCAAGCCTTCCATTAAACGAGTGCAGTCTGAGCACAGGAGCTGCAAGATGTTATTTCAGTACAATCCGCAACGATCAGCCAAAATCCTAAATTCCAAAAATTGAAAAGTTATGGTTTTGAGCTGTGACAGAGTTTTGAAGTTGTTCCTGAAACTCCTAATTCCTCTTGCATTTGTAGATCTGGAATTAACAAAGGATGAATTAGTTTCTAATTTTCAGCCCCGAACAAATCCCTTCGAATGTCTTGTAAATCCACAGAACTGGCAATGTACAAAGGAAAGAAAAGCAGACTGACAGAGATGAATTTATCTTACAGTTATGAGCTGTTGACTTGGTAAACGCACAAAGTTATTCCAATGAACACAGCTAAGAGTGGAAACAATTGCTTTCCAGTCTCTCATGAGCTAAGCACTTCAGCAACAGCCATGTTACAACATCAATCCACCCGTAACAGCCGCCTCCTGTGGCTCTGGTTTGGGAAAGCACCAAAGCTCAAACCCTACAGCTCATTTATGTTCACCACAGTCCTTAGCAGGGGCATTCTCAAGGCGTTGGCTCACTGATGGTGCAGATCATGACGGACTGGAGAAAAAGTGCACAATGTGCCAGAAGGAGATGGGAGACAGAATGGGACCCAGTAACCACTCAGACTGCGCGTGCTGTTAAGCCTGTATTCCCCACTACCTTCCAGGATGCTCTTCATCAACCAGTGCAACAACAGCACATAATCTAGATCTGCACATTTATTTTTGGGGCATCCTCAGTGTTTGTAACACGATGCAAAGACATGTGAAACGGGAGGCAGAAGAGTCATAAGATGCCGTCTCAAGGGGCCCTTCCTGAGTGTCCTTCTGACCTGCAGTTATCCCCGGAGATGCTCAGCTCTTGGTGGGCCAGCAGACCCGTCTCGGCACTGACTCTGCATCCTGACAGGCTGTAGCTGAGGCAGGGGACACTTCAGGAGCTCTTCTCTGCAGACTGGGTCGTAAATTGTGATGATGGGGGTGTGGGGGGGGTGTGCGCGCATGCTGTGTGGGAATCTCTCCTGCCATCCAAACTCATTTTGAAGCTAACAAAAAATTATGCAAAAAAGACAACAGATATCTACCCAAGCCTCCTCCTCTGCCCAGCTCTGAGATGTTTCGTCCTACCCCGTGCCTGTCTCTTTTATCATTTAATGCAGATGCCTATTCTCCCCGCCTGCATTTTTGTGGTTTCTGGACAGATTCTACTGAGTGGTTGTGTCGATGATTTATTTAGACTCTCAGACCCACGACTAAGTGGCGCTTTCTACAGTTTAGAAATTCTAGAACTCGAAGTTCTCTCCTAATCTACCTAAAAACTTTCAAGGAACACTTGAATCTTCAACATGGCTTAGGTATCTTATTTTTCTATGTGTCATCTTACAAGGTGCTTGGCTGTTACTACAGTTAGTGATATTCTAAACCTTATGCATGCCCTTCTAGTCTGTACAGCTCCATTCACTTTGATGAAGCTATGCTGATTCACACCCACTGAAGTTCTTGCCCATGGCTGAGTTTTGATGTATACATTTTAAGCTTAAATTAAAAGATGGCTTCACCCTCAGTTGCTAGCCTGTGATGCTTTATAAATACTGTGCCTGGACAGTAATGAAAAGATTCAAGTGGTGCACTTTTTTATGCTGATATGGTACAAACCACATCCATAGACACAATTGCAAGAGGAAAAAAAAAAATCTGAACAGAAAAGAAAAACCCCCACTCTTGGCATCTGAAACAGATTTCCAACCCCCTTCCCCCAGCTCCCCCATGCTTCCCTCGGGCTCTCTGAGAAATAACAGATGCAAACGGGTTACTTTTGAAAGCACAGCATTTCCTCCCCAGCTGATGCGGTGCGAAAATCCATCTGAAGCCCAGCAGACATACCCACGAGCGAGTCGCCTCTGAGCTTTGCCAAGAATGATACGTTTCACCATACTCCGCTGTAAAGAGGAAACCAGACAACCACCTACTGGCTGCATCGCAGAGTGGAGAAACCCTTGTTTCTCCAGACTGCAGAATACCAATTAAACACATCTCAAGCCATCTATTCCCTGTAGGAGCTTAATGCCCTGCAAAGTTAGCTTTGCTTCTTCCCCTAGAAGGACGATCCCCACCCTGGCCCCATCAGGTGGAGTGATTTCTCTCCCTGTCTTTGTTTCTGTGGCTGGCAAGTCAGAGCTGAAGTAAAATCAGTCTGCTGTCTGATGAGTTTTTGATGAAAGTCAAGGCTGAAGCACTGCATTTCTTGATTTATTTAGCATTCAGACATCCCCTGCGTCTTTCATTTCTACACCTCAGCCTCTGGCAGTTTGAGAGTGCGGCTGCTTTCTCTGTAAGCTAAGAAAAGACCTCGTGCCAGGTTCAGATATGCCTCTGGTAAAAGGATAGTCTGTCTCCAAATGACACTTTCGGGCTGCATATCTGTATTCCTTTAGTGATTTGCATGTCATGTTTATGTACTTAACTTGCCCAGATATATGCTGGCTTTTTGTCTGCTTGTTTTTCCTGTGGTTCTTGCTGTCAGCACTTCCAGTTCAGGTTATAAAACTTGAGCAGCTTTCTGTTTGTTTCATGCATCGTCACTAAAAGCAGATAACAGCTCATTTCAGCCAGTGTAGTATCTGCCACCAGACATTCAGAAGGGAGCAGACACAAGGAAATGAAATCAGCTTTCATGTGTTCCTCTCACAGACCCTATAAAATTCAACTGCCAAAACTGGAAAAGAATTAATCCTAAAACCTCTTTGTCTAGACTGAGAAACTACGGCATAAAGGAGACAAAGGAAAAAATCAGCGAGTCTCCCTTTGCCCAACCCACAGTTCAGTGGCCACATACCACTGGGAATAAAAACATGCTCTCGCTTCAGGGACAACACGTCCACCCAGCAGATTTCTCCGTGATCCCCGAAAGAGTGAAATGCCAACTGCTGTGCCATCCTTCACCACCCAGCAAAGCCTCCGTGCAACTCCCCAGAGCTGCTAAGGAAACGTAGCTGTCCAGGCATGGTGTTTACAAAGAAACTCGCTTTGCTGTGGCCCCCTGGTCTTGTACAGTTGTTCCAGTCCACAGAAAGTAACAGGGAGGAGGAGAGGCTAACATGGCGCTGGTTTCCAGCCCCAGGTCCAGCAGCTGGCTCGTTACGAGGCATGCTAATCCAGATGCAAGGCTGAACTTGTGTCCCAAGCCTCCCAGAGCCCCCGCGCACCCTGACCATCTGCTACGCAGCATGTCAAATCGGAGTCAAACTCCCACACAAAATAATCACACAGACACTTGTCAAAATAAAGGCAGAAGAACCTTTACCGAGGCATTATCTCTTGACTTTATCTGAGTAACTGGCTACTGTCCCAAGCCTGGAAAGCACCAACAGTGTTAATTACCATGAAAACAGGACCAACACCTAAGAGACACTTTTCTGTTTAATACATGAACTTCTTTTTCCCTCTGGACAACCCACAGTAGGCATAGGGTTGCAACGTTAAGTTTTGCTCCACCTTATTATTTTCAGCATTAGGCAAACCTCACTGTTCTCTATGTTCCACTCTGTATTCCAAAACTTGGATATAGAAGTATCCAAATTGGAAACACCATACAACCCAGTTTCCCAGAATGTCTTGGTTTCAGGACAGCTGAGTGGGGGAGCATGTTATTCACCCTGATGTCCTGTCCCCAGAGGGAGTTCAGAAGTGAACCTTTCATCACGCGCTCACACGACCACTGCTGTAACGCAGCGATCTCAGGGAATTAAAAGGCAACATTGGGTGTCTTCGTTACAGGGTTGTGTCCACAGCAGCGTGAAATGTGCAGGTACTTTTTACACAACATAAACGTAATAGTTTACACACACACACGACTGAGCTGGCCATATTTTTAGCATGAACGTTGGTAATCTATATTCTTTTTCCCCATTCTGCCTCTTTGTTTCTAAAGAAAATATGATTTCTTTCAGGTTGTAAATGCTTTTATAACTCTAAAATTAGTAAAATGGACCGCTTCATCCTGTAAGCTAGAGCAACAGTTCTTCCAAACAGAAAGACAAACAAATTGCTTGGACATAATTTTGGCTTTTAATGCCATCTGTGTTAGCATTTCTGCATTGCCCAAATAAGAGCGAAGACTGTCCCAGCTCTGGCCACAGCACTGCTTGGTAGGACATCAAGCAGGGACTCTTCAGAGGAAGGTACAAACATCATACCTTAGGAAGATTTATGATACTTCCCATCCAATCTTTCCTCAGTTTCCAAAAGCTTCTGCTTAGCTTAAAAGCCTACATGTTTACTGTCCTTTCCAAAGTTTGGTAAGTTCTGCCTGTAGCAACAGGGGATTTCTCGCTACCCTACACACGTTAAGTCTTTAGCAGAGAGCAGTCCTCATGACAATGCGCTTCATTGCATAACTCCACAAGGTATGAAACGATATCCTTTTTTTCCCCAGCTTTTAATTGCATCAATGGGTCCCTGAATTTTTTCTTTCAAGCAGTGAGAACAGAAAATCCTGATCTGCCTTCTTACACATTCACCTTTTCTTATTTTAGATGCATTGTCCAGTTTATAGACTTCAAGCCCTGTTCCTCAATATTCAAACCCTGC
Source organism: Eurypyga helias (assembly GCF_000690775.1). Lineage (NCBI taxonomy): Eukaryota > Metazoa > Chordata > Aves > Eurypygiformes > Eurypygidae > Eurypyga > Eurypyga helias. Next base: position 11,001 of record NW_010242948.1, on the reverse strand, counting down.
AGCAAGAAAAGCAGTTAAGTCTAATATCTGCCCCTTCCCATCACCTTTAACTTGAGGTGGATTTACCAGGTTGGAGGCTGCAACCCTCAGTAACATCACCCAACACAACGTACATGTCACGTAAAACAATGCCAGAAAAGGTCACGGTGCTGCGCAATCCTGCTAACGTCTATCTAGGTTGAATTCGAACATGCTCGAATTAAACCAAATCTCTAATTTGCAGGTACTGACGAAGACTAAGTAAGCAGCAACTGCTGAGGCTCTGGCTGAAACATACCTATGGCATGGAGTGCAAACTCTTCTTTCAAGTTTTTCAACTGATCTCAGTGAGGGACTGTTAGTTTTCAGGTGGCATAATATTTTTCTGAAGATTGTCCTGGCCCCTGAGTTTTAACATCACTTAAACAACCAGTGTACGTGGACAACAGAAGCAGCATTTGCAAGGCAACGCAAAATGGGTCCCATCCCCTACGTATCCCAAAGGTGCCCACGTAAGACTAAATCGCGTAGAGATCAACACAAAGAGTGGAATCCTTACCTGCCCCCCTTTGGGCTGGTATTTGATGTTATCCGTTGATCCAATTTTGGACCTGACGTTCTTGAGGTCGGGTAGAGGCTGATTAATAACTCGTAGCTGCTTCGGAGTGGCTGGAGATTTAGGAGGAGTGCGAATTATGGCCACTTTTTTCTCGGTAGGTACCAGTATGGCAGATTTGGGGGTCCCAGGAGTGTGTGGGGTTCTGGAGTAGCTGGGTGTCCCTGGAGTGCCTGGGGTACGGGAGGCATAGCTTGGTGGTGTCCCTGGAGTGATGGCAGTGGAGCCAGGAGTAGTAGGGGTAGAAGTTCCGCTTTTTCCTGTTCTGCTACGAATTGGCTCTGATCCTATATGCAAGAAAAAAACCACCAGCATTAGACACACAGAAATACAGATCTTCTTCCCTCCGCACCTCCCAAGACTGCATCCCTGTGTGCCAAGCGATATACAGCTCTAAGACGGCTGTGCCAGTGCTGGAACAGCTGGATGTCTGTCCCTGAGTCTTATTTTGCCAATCGACCCGCCAGCAGTCACCTTGTCCTGTGTGGCGGAGCTGGCTAACCGGCCACGTAGGCGACGGCGCTCTCGGCTCTGTAACACAGGTGGGCTGCCCACAACACCCGTGTTTCCTGCAAAGCTCTCTGAACAAGGCACAACATCACATCCACGGCCACCTTGGGGAAAGGACTAGCAGCACCCATGGAATCCAACCTTTAGGACTGGATCCGGCAACCTGACTATAGCCAGTAAGAATGTCACCAATTCCAATGGATCTGGATGTTTTAGAAGTGATGGAGTCACGATCCCTAGAGGGATTTAAGAGACGAGTTGCCGTAGTGCTTAGGGACATGGTTTAGGGTAGACTTGGGTTGACGGTCAGACTTAATGATCTTAAAGGTCTTTTCCAACCAGAACAATTCTATGATTCTAAGTACCGTAGCATTTTGCAGCGGCTCCGTTCAGTGTTTATAGCATTGCCAGTCCTTTTCACTCAGCACAAGCACCAGTTAAGCAGTGGCATCGTGCTTTCTGCGGCCAGCCCTGCTGGTAACTCTCAAATGCAAACGAACAGAAGCCGAGCTATCTCCAAATGATGCTGAAAGGAAGGCTTTGCTGAGAATACTCAGGGAGAGAAAGACCACACCAACCCCACCAAGCCTGAGAATCCCAATGCCGAATGGGTGCATACTTGTTTTACCTTTAAAATGTTCAGGAATTATAAATCCAATGGGCTTCTCTAGAACATTCAGGGGACTGATCCAAATCGTATTTAAACTACTTGTTAATCATTCGGTTCATGCAATGGTGGTGGAAGAGACTGCTGCCCCTGGGGTCCAAGAGAAACTCGCTCTACGTGACTCATCAGAGAGACTGAACATACTCCACTCTCACCTCCACTTTCCCTGACTGCTTTCTTTCTTTCCAAACCAAGCCTGAACCAGAACCTTCTCACTCTACCAACCGAGACAGAAAGGGAATGATTTTTTAATTCCTTGCCCCTGTACCACACTGGCAAATGCTCAATGGCCTCTCACTCCTAGGCAGCGGAACGGGCTGCTGTGCCAGCTGGGGGTCACTCTGCTCACAAAGGGTCTCTGTTTTACCCTTGGAGAATCACCCAAGAATTTCAAAGGACTTTTTTTTTTTTTTTTTGGTAGAATTTAATTATCTACTTCCCTCAAGCTGCCTTAAAAAGGGATGAGATTGGTTTGTAAAGAGAGAAACCAGAGGAATTCCTATTGGAAAGCAAGGAGCAACATCCAGGTTCTGAGGCCTGGGCTGAATGCAAGTCTATCTAAAATTTCTGGGGTTATTTGGTAAAATTCTCTTCGCCCTGTAATTTCTTTTGACTTGTGATATAACAACATTGGTCTTCATGAAAGGACCTTGGCGGTTTACTAGGTTTACTATCCCAACTTCCCCCAGCAAGTCACTCTGCTAACATCTCAACTCTCAGCAGAGTTTTTACCCTAGGATTAGAGCAGAGAGATCATTGCTGTGAAACAGCAAGTCAGCTATAACATTAGGTTCACTTTTCCAAGATCCATCAAAATATTTTACATTGCCCACTTCAGGTTTGTGTCATTTTTCTCGCTGCTGTTTCAGAGTGCCCTGTATGAAATATCTCAGCCAGTTCTGAGATCAGACTGAACAGCAGCGCTAGCCCTGGGCATTGCAGACCATGGAAAGGGTGCATCCCGCCCCTGGTTTCAAGCCCCTGCGGCTCAGCACTTCATAGCTGAACAGAAACAGCCTGCGGGGCTCCGATTTCCAACTGTGTACCCCACACCTACCCCTCTGTGTTGACGCTACGGCAACAGATCGAAGGAGGGAGGGAGACATTCACTGCGGTAGGAGAGGGTCAGTATGCAAAAAAACATACGGGTGGTCCGTCGTACTGAGGAGGATAGGGAAGCTGTGAGGGAGAGAGAGTTCTCCTCTCTGTCTCGGTCTCCTGATACACCTCTTCGAGGAGGAAGGATAGAGGAAGGTCTTGGTAGAGAGGAACGCTTTTCGGGACTCTTGCTTACGCCATCCTAATAGCAGCAAAACAAAAAAGGAAAGTTTAGTTTGCAAAGCTCACTCTCTGGGCTGTGATTTCTCTCAACCTATTTACAGAGAGGGAAACCTCATCCTATGGGCCCAGTTCACTACTCACACAGGAGGCTGTGGGGATCCAGCCACCTCCCATACTCTGCTTAGCTTCCTGGTGCTTCTTTACTGCACCAAAACACTCACTAGTCCTCTTCAGGGCTACTTAAGACAGATACAGATGCTCTTGTGTCTAAATACGGATGGATTTCGTCATTTGGTCCTTAATAAGGAACGAGCTTTTTTTAGTGCAAGTTGAAAGTAAACAAATTCTCTGGAGCTCAGGAGTGAAATTCTTATGTAAATTTACCTGCAAAGTAACCGCAGTACTGGTGCCCAGAACACACCCCACACTGTATTGTTAGGTGATGTGTGACTTTTGCATTTTCAAACACTAACTTGTAGTTTTTTTTCACAGAGAAAAATTCTTAGCTACAGCTTATTTTTTGAATGCAGGACTATTAATGCTGGTGTCTTCTCTTATTTCCTTCCATACTTATCTATTTACTTTTTGACATCAGCAGATACCTTCTTTTCACCAGGGTTAGAGCAAGGGGCATGTATGTTGGAATATTTTTTAACTTCTGCGATGGGCAGCCCAAGACAGTCTTGCATAAGTAGACAGTCCTCCCAAAGGCAGGGAGGTGACGGTCCCAACCAGTAAAAGACACAACAAGCACAGTGTTAACACAGAAAATGGAAGTTAATAGTGAAAACCGCTTTTAAATGGGGATAGTCATCAACTCAGCATGAAGTAGATTGGAAACACAAATGATATGCAAACGTGGGGAAGCTAGGATGGACTGCCAAACATCTCTTTAAATTTAAACTGCAACTTCTTCACCACAGTCCCATGCATAGACCAAATTAGGTTCCTAGAGCATTTGGCTTCCGCCCTTACTGATGGTGACTAGAACTCTACCCTCCTACACTGGGGATGGAATTTGTTTTCAGAGAATATTAACTGGTTGACAACTACATTTTTTTAAACTTGGAAGGCAAATTAGTACTGCTGTTCTTTGCCACTTACCCACGTGCAAATGGGTGCAACTTCTTAGCAGTCAATGAAGCAGCATCCGTATCATCAACAGGAAGAAGATATGTCCTTCTAGTTATAACTTATTTCACTTGTGTTTCCTCTGGAGAATCTCCTTTGTTTTTATCCATTTTGTAGCACAAACCTGGTAGCCTAACAATCAGTTTTCCTGCCACTGGTTGTGAGTAATCCCATGTAAGCTTCACAGAGAATTACTCTAAATCAGTGGGGAGAGAACGTGATTCACGGAATTCACCTACACATCTCCAAGCTAACTCTCTCTACCAACTCTGCTACCTTACCTTAGCATCTGATTTTGAGTAGGGCAAGCAGTCTCTTGGGCCTGCTGAGGAGGGCCGTACATAGTAACTGTCTGTATCGAGAAAAGTGGCCCTTTTAGTAGTTAATGAGCAAGCTGAGCTGGGTCTTGGAGGAAGCAATGACTTTGCTCTAGACTTTGAGGCAGGAATCTTTGACAAAGAAGCAGTCTAGTCATGAGAAAACAAACAAAAGAAAACACAACATGAAGCTGGACAAAAGGAAAACACATGCAACATGGACCAAAAAAGAAAAAAAAAAAAAGCCAAGCCATGAATTAATACTTTTCCTGTGTCTGGTAATGGTGTCTATGCAGTTCTGACATGCATCAAGGTTTTAGTCCGGTGGTGTTTGACTGAAACCACCTGGGTCTGGATGGTTAGTGCTTCTAGGAAGTGTCTTCTTCTGCAGAGGCTATTTTTGTCTTGTGTTAACAGGACAAAACTGGCGCCAGGTATGGGATTTGACTGGTACAACTGCTGGTTGGCTGCCTTAGAAGCAAGCGGAAAACTACAGGAGCACCAAGAGATCCTAGTCCTTTAAAACTAAGTTGGGCATTTGAAATATATCCCTCCAGGCTACAGTCAAGAATAAAAGAGTGGGAATCGTAAAGGGCAGAATGACATGACAGTATTGCTTCTTGTGCCACTGTGTACACACAAAATCCCTAACGAACCCCGAACACTGTATTCTGTGCATTCGGTGTCTCTATAGAGTGACAATGAGGAGTCCTGGGATGAGGAAACCTGCATAGGGTTGAAAGGCTGACATGATACGTCACTGTGATCAGATACTTGTCTGATTCTGAATGACGGTAATACCCCATGGAAGAACAATCAAACATCCATAGGACAGACTGAAAATTCTTTGCTGACACTTAGAAGCACCTCCCACGGGTACAGTTGATACTACAAAGAACAACTGAAAGGCTGTTATCTTGCGATGTAGGCCTGATTCTCTCTGTATCCATACAAGCATGAAGTTACACATAGGACCAGTCCCAATGGGCCTGTAATTATGGGATTTGATACAGAACTATAGCAATGAAACAATTTGGCATTCATTCTAGGTCAATCACCTAATCTCTGTTGATGTTCGGAAAAGGTGTCCGAGTTACTCCCGAAGCTGTCTTTGTTGGAAAATGAGAAAAGAACGGGTTGCCAACTCTACCGACAGGCTTAGGCTACATACCCAGCCTACAGAAAACTGAGGCTGGTGTACTGGAAGTCATCCTTGGCATCATCAACACGATTAAGAGTTGCAGAACAAACAACAATTCCAGTCCTACAACACAGCTGAGAAGCCTGCTATTGGACGCCATCATCCATACCAAGTAGCTCTACTGAGCAAGACAAGACACTAGTTCAAAGGATGGAAGTGCTTCACTAGCAAGGATATATTCAAGAATGATTTTTGCAACATATTTACATACTTCTTTTAATACTTCACTGCCTGAGAATACACAGAACAAAATCAGTAAATCATTATTATTAACAGAAACTGAACAATAAGTGTTTGTCACATCAAAGGCTGTTCTGAACTTCTATTTGTCACAGTTCAATTTATGGGTTAATTTAAGGCTGGTAGAGTGAGCAAAGAAACCAAATGTCTCAATCCCTGCCTGTGCTTTACCCAGAAAACTATTCTTATTCTCTGTTAGCAATACACTGCCTTTGACCTCCGTTGTAATTCGTGTTGCTGGAAGTACCAGCTGACCACAGGACAAAGATCCTGTGACCAAGACCCAGGGATTGCTGAAGTTGGGATGCAGAAACCTCACTTTATTTCAGAGGTGTTCCTAGCAGAGGATGGATGTTCTCAGCATCTCGCTACCGCAGGTACACAGCTCCTTCCAGCAGATGGAACTGCTTAGCCTTTCCTGAACTTGTTCTCCAAAGCAGTATGTAAACTGTAGTCTGAAGATGGATAACAAAACTGACCGGGCTGGAGGATCTAACATTACCAGGAGAAAGGAAAAGGCTACACTTGAAGCTGAAAACCAGGAAGAAACTCAGTAACAAAAAGCTTTTGTAAAAGCAGAGGTGAAGCCGAGGCACAGAAAACTTCCAAGAGATGCGCAAGGGCAGCAATCAGAGAAGGGGGGCAACAGGGAGAGAAAGTCAGCAGGGGCCAGACTTTGCCATAGCGTAAGGGCCAGGAGTAGGAAAGGTGCATGGAAAGAGGGTAATTTCAGAGTATGATTTTGCAGTGCTTGTACTTAGAGCGCTCCATCAACACAGATGACTCTGAAAACAGGCCAGCGTTGACTTCTTTTGCGCAAGTGTTGATCACCCCCCAAAAAAAGACAGTAGGAAACCACACTGTTGACTCACACCAGAAACCCGTCCAGATATTTCTTACTGTACTAGTAAAGAAGCTCTAGCAGTTTCCCAGTTACGAGCAGAAATGGGCCAGTCATGGAAAACCATGTGAAGTCCCAGAATCCATGGCTGAATTCAGATCTAAATTTCACAGCTCCTCCAAAGCCTCCAATCAGTCAGGATGCTGTCATCAGTCATGATGCTGTCATCATTAACAATTTCTTACGATTGATAAACAGCGTGCAGCACTGTATGAGACAGAGGTTTTTGCTCCCCAAAGAACTGATGATCTGGTTAGACAGATGAAACAAATCAGCCAAGGAATATATTAGGAAATTTAGAGGAATCCTAAGCAACTTCTTAATTGCCATTGATGGCTAAGAGTGACAAAGTACTGTCATGCTGCAGATGTGAATTAGCATGTGTCAGTGTCATGCAAAAAACCAGTTGCACGAGATGGCGAAATGAGGTTGGTTTCCGGGGGACTGTGCAGTGGTGGGCCAGGAAGAGCGCAGGGTCAGCACAGGCGCAGGGCAGAGAAGCACTGCAGAATTTGCTGAAGGAAACTCAGCAGAGGAGAGCCAGCAGGACAGGCTGCAGTGCAGCTGAAGGCAGGGCACCTAACTGTCAAGTTAACACACGGACAGAATCAGCGGTCCAGGAAACGGCCATTCAGACAGGCACGACCCCTGCAGAATGCACGGCTGTGTACGTCATGGTGCATCGGAAGGCATCCAGTGGGATGACCTGGCTCAAAATGCTGAACAACCACCAACTCCTGCAGTTTGGAGTCTGTGTGACCCCCACGGATCTGCAAACTGTCATCATCTGCTACCCAGGACTGGAACTCAGAGGTTATTCAGGAAAGGTGGGTTTTATTACCCTTTTAAATGAATAATGAATATGGCAAACAAATTCTAAATGGAACACAAATTTTAAATGGAACACACACTTACTGAACTAACACAAAAAGATCAGACATAAGAACTTTATAAAGAAGAATGATAAGATGATTTTACTCACTGAGAGTTTTTCCTTTGCTTGTTTAAATACACCAGGAGCCTGGTTGGCTTCACCACCTGCTGCTGAGAGACCCAAAGAAAGACTTGACAGTTAAAACCAAAAATAATAAGCATTTCCACTTGGTACACATATTAGAACAGTCAAAAAGCCTTGCAACTACCGTGCAAAGCACTTACTTTGTGAATTACTATCAGTGAACTGTATGCAGAAACATACCTGCCTTCGAAAGGTCCTATATTTATCATACTTGAGGTAAAATCACATTCTACACATTTCAAACAACTTGAAAATTTGCATTCATGTTCCTAGACGTCTAGAAACTACAGCAGAAAGTTCAAGAAACAGTTGACAGCTCTAAGAGGCTCTAGTTCTGAAGGTCAAGCCTCAAATACCTTACCATCTCAATTTTCAGTGCTGCCCCCTAAAAATCAGGCTTCTTTAAGTAAACCAAAAGGGAAATTTTTAAGAGAGGTCCCTGAAATGACCACTTTTCAAAATATTCGCCAAATTCCTAACAAAGAGAGATTTACTGTTGAATTATCATCCTAGTTGCGTCAACAAGGTCAGTGTGCCATGGATCAACGAAGCCCTCAGACTTTAGCAATTCAAATTATATCTGGGATATCAAATATGTTAAGTCAGTATTTCCTTTATCTGACACCCCATGGTTTGAGGTAAGATTGGTCTCTCTGATGTGGGTTCCATCCTTACAAAAAGTTTTGGAACCAGGCAGCTTTTCAGAAAGCAGCTCACTAGTTTCACCCCATCGCTGATGTTCAGGAAGCCATTTGCCACACAAAAACCAGATGTGAAATCTTCTGGCGTCTGCCAGGATGCCCTTAGGAAATGCGGAAGCAGGACAGTGGCCACAGATGACACCCTTCTGCTGTAAACCCAGCTGTCTTCTGGCTGTAAAACCAACCCTAGCACATCATACAGGACAGAAGTGACCGATTTTCTCCTTTCCCTGTGCAGTCCTGAGACGTGGTGAGGAGATCCCTGGTTTTCTGCCGCATTTCCCACTCTAGTTCTGCCCTCTTAATATAATTTCATTGCTGTTTGGTTTTGATTTTGTTTTGTTTTTTTTAATTGAAGGAGTAGGAGGGAAAATTTGTGAGGAGGAAGAGAATATATAACTGCATATTTTAGTTCTTCTGAATTTGTAACAGGGTTAAGTACAGCACAGCCCTTGTGCATCACATTTTACCACATCTGCTACGGTTGGGTTTGGCGTGTTTTGCACCTCTTCTGAATAATCACAACTAGCTTCTTCCCTCCTTCCCTTGGTATTGAGCCCTAACCAGCCACCACTACCAAGTGGAAAGAAGGGCTGTGCTGCTTTGTGCTGACTTACCCAAAAGCACCACATCTCCACCCGCACCAAAGATCTCTACGGGCTCTGCGGCCAGTTTACATACACGACAAACGTGTTTTGCCTCAGGGGCTGACCCCAGAGTTGAAGGCAAGGAGCAGAAGCGTAACACTGACTCCTGCTCATAGCCAGGTAATGGTCCTGGCCTTGCCACCGTGAACACCCCTCTGATGGTGCGATGGAGGTGGCGTCTCGCCGCCGCTAACAAAACATGAGTGGGATTGAGGTGTCACTCCCAAAGTCAAGGCAAAGACTTCACAAGCCTTTCCTCAGAATGGGCCACACAGTTTCTTTTTCAAATGGCAAGGATGAATCTCTTAAAAAGCACTCCCACCCTTGTGGATCCGGCACTGGAAGTCATAGAATCATAGAATGGTTTGGGTTGGAAGGAACCTTAAAGATCATCCAGTTCCAACCCCCCTGCCATGGGCAGGGACACCTTCCACTAGACCAGGTTGCTCCAAGCCTCATCCAGCCTGGCCTTGAAGACATCCAGGGATGGGGCATCCACAACATCTCTGGGCAACCTGTTCCAGTCACCAGTATTTGCCAGAGGCATGGGAATTTTTTTTCTGGTACTGAGGAGAAAATAGGGGAAAGATGTCATTTCCCAGGCCATTACACAGAAAATATGATCAAATATTAACGTTTTTTTGGAGACGCTTAGACATGTTCCATTTTAAAGTCACGGTACATACGACACAGAGTTTTTATCTGACTGCAATACACTCCAAGTTCCATAGGACCACACTGCCGAGGGACGTTTGGTGGGGCTCCACCGGCCAGGTACCACTAAAGCTGACAAGACCATTCTAAATAGGACATGCTGACAGTCAAAAGCGGCTTCAAGAACCGGTGCTGTATTTTATGTAAAAGGAAGAAGGGAGGAAGAGACAATGTCCCTCTAAATTCCAGACCCCGGAGAGAGCTGGATGTTCAGGCTCAGGGACATGTAGGTTAACATATGGCTGCCTACACTCCGAGTGCAGTGCTGTGTGATACCCTTCCACATGGCCTCCCCTCAAGTCCCATCAGTACGTATAAAAAAGGTGAAGTAGAAGAAAATAAGAGACCCTGTGCATTTTCCAGCAACGCTGTGTGCAGTCAAACACTCCAAGAGATATTTGTGTTCGCTTTGTGGTGTGGTTCAAGCTACTCTGCTCTAGAGCCCGAACCTCAAGGTTTGACCCACATTACTGCCATTACTGGTCCATTATTTTGGTCACTCTCCATCTCAGAATTTCAATTTCATTTCTGTATTACATTTTTCACTTGGACTAAGACATCTGCTTCACTAGGTGTTAGAGCGAGAGTGACCAAGCTCTGTCCATGGCCAGGCAGCACACATTTAAGGCACTGGGCAGATTTCCTTATGTGAGCCTATCCATATGACTCCAGCCTCTCCGGGACCAGTACCTGAGGGCAAGACAGCACTGACCACATGGCTGCAGAAGTGCAGACAAAGTTGAGATCACTACAAGCTGACATTTATTTTCCTCATTTCGAGCACTTGTTGAACCCCCTGGGTCTTTTGAAAGGATGTGTGAATTACGGGTCATAACTTTGGAGCTGATGGAGCCATGCTTCAGCAAACAGCAAGAGGTAGCAAGAAGAGTTCTTTTAACCCTTTTTTAAAACTCCTCACTGTTGGGTGCTTTTGGTCCTGACTGAAAGTTAGGATGGCCTAGAGGCTGTGAACTGATGAGGAGCCATCACTGCAACACAGAGAGGCCCTGGATCAGCCTTTTCTTCCCTGGCTCCATTCCTCATGAGGAGGGGAAAGTAAATCATAGAATCATAGAAT
>NW_010242947.1:40463-56175 GCF_000690775.1 Eurypyga helias | reverse complement strand
TCCGGGAGGAGGTGAGTAGGTTGAGGGAGAAGTAGGCCCTTGGAATTGTATCCTGCCTTCCCCGGGACATGCATCACAGGCAGATAGGGTGTGGAAGACCCTTTCCTCTCTCTATCCAGCAGAGCAATGTGACTGGAGGGATGTGGGTCATGGTAGCAACTTCCAGCCTGGTGCAGCAGGTGAGACCTCTCTGTGGCAGCCCCCACCTTCTCCGTGCCCTTGCACCATAGGTAGGAGGCCCTGCAAGTGGAACAGAACAATGCTAGTGACTGAAGCACTGAAACCCAGTGCTTCACTCTGCAATGGGGCACTGGAACAGGTTGCCCAGAGAAGCTGTGGATGCCCTATCCCTGGATGTCTTCAAGGCCAGGCTGGATGAAGCTTTAAGCAACTTGGTCCAGTGGAGGGTGTCCCTGCCCATGGCAAGGGGTTTGGAACTAGATGATCTTTAAGGTCCTTTCCAAACCATTCTATGATGAGGAAGAGGGCTTGCCTCGCTTGGAGGTGTCACCAAGGTTAAGCCAGCCTACACCCTGCATCCAACTGGTACCCACATGATAACAAAGACTACTTTTGATCATAGCTTTTATTCATAGCAGTGTCCTGAATGATGCTTTAAAAGTGCAGTTGCCTGTTTAATGTTAACTGAGCTACCAGGCAAGCAGTGGTATACTTGGTGCTTCAGCTATGGTGATACTATATCTAGTATCACCATACTATCATCTAGATACTAGCTATACTTCAGCTATGGTGATAGTGTTGTTTTCAAACTTTCTCCAACTAATGAGTCGTTAAAAGTAGTAATAAAGAGGTTTGTCTCAGCCCATTCTAATTACAGTGGGTGAGCAAATAGGTCAAGGCTGATAAGTGTGTGGGAGGGGTAATAGTGAGAGGAGTTGAAAATAGTTGCAGGAAATGTTAATTATACAGCTTCTTCTCATCAACTTTACCCTGCTGTTGAAAACAAAGCTCATTTTGAAGACACGTTTAAAAGTTGCTCTTTAGGAATCTAAGTCCCTTATGTCTCAGTAACTGGTAACATTCCAGAAATGTGAAACTGCAGTAGAGTAAACAAAGAACTCATCTGTGCACCGTTGATTTAGTCTTAATTAAAGCCAGCAATAAAATTTTGCATGAATGTGGTGCCACATTAGGGCCAGTGCACAGCTCTGCTCTGTGGACCTAATCCAGATTCTGCACTGACTTCCATGACCTTTGGACTAAGTCTGCTATTGATTTATCATCAAGTCTGAAAAACCACAAACTGCCTTGCAGACAGATAGCACACTTCTTCAAGGAACTTTGCAACTTAAAGGCCCTGAAGTTATCAAAGTGAGCAAGTACATTTTTGTGTGTGACTGAGCAAAGACAGTAATGCGTAGATGTTTGCATGGATGTTAAATTCTAAGGAGATAACTGTGGGGGCGAGGTATACAATAAAATGATGAGACATATGCTATTAACAGTGTCTTAACTTATAACTACACTACTATCCCTGTGTAGTTCATCTTCCTAAGAGGTTGCACTACCCTTACTATTCAAAGAAGCAGACTGTTATATTGTAGAATAAGTTCTTTTCTGGTGTCCCTTAGCCAAACTCCAGAGCCAAAAGTTTTTAGGGTGAATGTGACACATTTAACTTCAGGACTTGTGCTTGTGTGTTATAGTCACAAAACTCAAATCACAAATGACAGAGAATGATGTCTGTAGGAGGAAGAATGTTGTACTCAAACGGTGGTGTGCCTGCAGCACTGCAGAAGACGGAAAGAAAGCGAGAGGTGCAATTTTAATGCAGATACTGAGACAAAATGTAGTTCCAATCAAAACCAAAAGTCTGGGCAAGTTCTGTTGGCAAGGTTGAAATATTGTTTTGAGTTATGTTTTAAGAGTTCTGCTTTTTTTTTAAATATGTTGTTTTTTCCCAATGAAAACCCGCCTTCTTGAGTGACAGACTTTTATGCAGGTAATAGAGTGACTGAGTAATTTTCTCCATTGCAAGTAAATGATAGTTTTGAAAGGGAAAAATGGGAAAATGTAATGTAAAATGGGAAAAAAATGTGATTTTTGTTCCCCTTTTTTAAATGGCATTATGTTTCAAAAAATGCATGGTTTTAGTTAAGGTTCAGATCCCCACCAGGTGCAACTTGTAACCTACCTGCAAAATATGCATTCGGTGATTGATTTTATTCTTTCCTAGGTTGCATTTGTAGCCCTATCCTCAAGTATTTTGAGAGATGTGTATCTCTATGAGCCATGTTTAGCCTAATCAAAATAATCATGTAGGTGCAGGGACCCCAGTATTAAAGAGAACTACAACTAGCTATGGTTAGACAAATATCTGTGAAAGGTTAAGAGCATCCTACTTCATCCTCTTGGGATTTCTGTCAGGGTTGTCACATTTCTGGCTACTTGGCAGTGATGGTGGCATTTTTATGGTGCCTCAGTGGCAGATTTGCTGACTCTTCTGACCATTGTATACATGGGCAATATGATGCAGAAAGTTCTTCTGTACTCTGTTCTGTTTCCGGGGTCACCCTCTGAGTTTCAAGGATTTTCAAACCTAGGTTATTGACAAGAGCTCAGGACTTTTGTTTCTGTCTCCAAATTATGCTGCTTTCTGTTGATGGACATGTCAGGCCAGCATCAGGACATGTACATGTGCTTTTCTGAATGGAAATCTGACTTGTCCTTTGAACTGGCTTCTGGCCTACACAACTTGGAAGTGGGTCTTTCACATGTGGTCCTACCCCTGTTCAGGAATCCGTGAGAGTTTCTGTTGTTTACCAGGGACCTTTTGCAGGAGTAATAAAGTTTGATTGGGAGTTTTTTGTGGGCTTTTTTTTTTTAATAACAATTGAAATCAGTCAGAGCTCTCCCAATATCTGCTCGCACTGTGCCTCTCCCAGCCAGGCAAGTGCATTTTCAGCAGCTCCAAACTAAGGCAAGTTGTAAAAACTGCTGACATGATAGTACTGTAAAGTGCTATTAGCTCATGCTTGGCTTATTACAAAGAAAAATACAAAACCCCATCAAAACCACTCAAAATCAATAGAAATAATATCTTTAAATTATAGTAGTAATGGCCTTGCTTTTAAACAGATGACTAGCCCCTGACAGAACCTGCCATATCTGAAAATATTGGAGCACTCAGAACCTAAAATACAGAAGATTAAAAAATCAGACTTACATAAAGTCAGTGGTGCTAGCTTTTTGCTGGCCACCCTGAGAGGAGAGCTTACTTTTTTGGTTTTACTAAGTGATTGATTTATTGATAATGAAGTGTATCTGAGGTTTTACTCAAAATGGTAGACTTTATAGGCAGTAATCTAGTGCCCTGAAATAGCTGTTTGTAGCTGCATATTAAAAACGTTGACCTTCTGCTTTCATGCTTCTGTCCCTTCCCCACCTTGGCTTTCTTGTGACAGTCAGAGCAGCATCCTTGTCTTGCAGGAACTATGACTCATTTTTGCTATTTCCTGTGTTTACCCACTTGGTAATTTTTTCTGTCCAGTTTTTCCACATATTTTGGACATTTTATAGCAAGTGGTGGTGGTCTTGCGTAGTAGCATTCCTTGCGGTCTAAGAAGCATTCATTCCTTGCTGGAAATCCTATATAGAATGTATTCTCTAGAGAGAGAAATTTTTTGTTCCCTTATAACATGAAAACTGAACATTTTAAAAGGCATAATATACAGGAAGTGTGCTGAAAGAATTTGAAGTGTATGGAGTGTTCCCAGCTACATCATCTGAGGATTTCTTCAGCACTTGTTAGTTAGAAATCCCCTGTCAATAGAAGAGGTCTGCCAGTTGTCCCATCTATTAAACAGTGTATTATTTCTGAAGTTAGAAATGCTTGATAGACCATGTTAAGTGTTGATCAGCCTGGCAGCATTCAGTAAAACTTGCTTGGATGATGAATCATCCATTCTTCAGTGGAACTAAACCATATGGAAAAACTAACTTTACTGAGTAAGTATGCTGAGGCACTGAGTGGGGAAACAATCATATTTAAAAGGAACATGCAAGGCACTTAATATCTCTTGATGGTGTTGAGAAGGGTGAATGTCAGTGGAAAACTAACTCATTTTTTTATAAAAAAACACATTCTGGTGAAATATTGACACGTTCTAACATCTTTGAATGCACAAGAATGGATATGAATAACTCAGTGCACTCTAACTGTGCATTAATTTCAAAAATCAGTTCAGACCTGTGAACAGGAAATCAGCCTGAGTGAAGTTCCCTGTGAAGAAGGTGACAAGGTTGCTGTGGTTTTAGCCCAGATGTGTAATTTTGCGTGCCATACAGGTCGAAGATTTAGAAAGGACATCTATCTATATGCAAATCATTCTTCCACTTCAGCAGCAAAACAGTTTTATGTATAAACATGTGCTGACCACTAGCATGCAGGAAGATGGTGCCTGGAGAAATACCCTTTGTTTATTTTTATTTAGCTTAGGTTGGTTTTATGTTTGTCACTCTATTACAGTATGTTTCCACAACTAATAAGGACACTCAGAGTTGAGTATTGATATTTATTGAATCAATCATATCAAATAAACACTTTTGAGAGTTTGACCATGGAAAGTAAAAGCATTCCTTTGAGAGGAGAGACATCAGAAATCCTTGTTGGAAGAAAAGAATGCCTGTTTGTTTCACTTTTATATGTCTGAGAAGGCATGATTTTGAGTGGCATGTCTGAAATGTGGGCACACCAGGGTGGGAGTTCTAGTATGAGGCGTATGAAGTCAGGTTCACAACTTGCAGTTGAGATGCTCTGGGATACATTAACCCTTTGCGCTGTGCAGCCTTTTAGTTAAGAAGGGGTTTTATATGCCAGTTCCAAGTCAAACTCTGAAGCCAGTTATCTGTTCCAGTTGGAACAGCTCCTACCTCTCCTTAGTGCTTACTGTCTGGACAGATTGTAGCGCACAAGGGTTCAGGTCTCATTAATGTATCATTTAGAACTGAAAACATATTCAATTTCATTTTGAAATAATTGACATGTTCCTTTTCCTCTCTTGACTAATTTACTGATTTCACTAACATGAGAGGAAACCATATAATTATTCCACTTTATTAGCATCATAACAGATATCTAAGAGCCTGTTTAAGTCATGTGGGAACAGAAAATTGGACAGAGTTGATTATTCTGGGGTCTGGGCCCATAAGGAAATGAGGACTCAACTTCCTAAACTGGAGAGCTGAAGACTCTTAGTACTGGCCTGTCCCAGTCAACTGGGTCCTTTTAGTTCCTTTAAGTGTGTGACAAAGCCATTACCTTAAATGGGAGCATTAACACACTGGAAGATAGGTGCAGAGGTCAGCAGCAGGGAGCGAACAGATTTTTTTGTTTTTGTGATCTGGCAGTTTAATTCCAACATGAAAATGATACACAATTATTTTCTCATTCCTCTGTTTCCCTCTCCCGTGCTGATCTCTTTCCTGGGTGCTGACGTTTTTCTTCTAACCTGTCCTTGCTAACGTTTTCTACTAAATCAAGCAACAAGCTGCCTTTGTTACAGGTGATGGACTCCTGAAGGTTGCAGGGGCCTCCATCATCTGGGCTGTCAGAATTCCAGTACCTTTTTCCAGGGTGCTGGCGCTTCTCATAATATTGGTCATTTAGGTCTATCTCCTCATTCCAGCCTCTTTTGCTAGGATGCTGGCGGTTGTACATCAGAAACCTTCTGCCTGGATGCTGTCTTTTGGATAACTCATTCAAATAGGTTAGCTGTGCACTAGGGTTGTCGGCATACTGGTCTGACAATGACCTTCTGCCAGGGTGCTGTCGCTTTTTCAGCTCCAAATAGCTGTCAAGGTCATCTTCTATCTCTCTCTTCCCTGGATGTTGCCTCTTCTGAATGTCTCCATAAAATGTGTCTTCCTCAACATCTCTTTTTCCAGGATGCTGTCTCTTCTCCAGGTCACTTGGGTACTTTTTCCCAGGGTGTTGTCTTTTGGAAAGCCATTCTAGCAGAGGGACATTTGATTCTGTTCAAGGAAAAGAATAATGTTAATGAGCCCACATAATCCTCACTAAGGAAGCCTTAATGGGAATTTGAGTTCTGTGGAGCAGGATCATAATCTGTTGCTCATTATGCCCATTTATTTGCAGTTAACTCTATGGTTTTGAATTTGATCACTCTGGATAGCGTCTGTCAAAATAGTTCTGGCACGCTTTTAGCAAGGATGGGTTGATACCTTAGGAATCAGCTGCAGCCAAATGGGAAGACATGCAATGACAAAGCCTAATCTGTTGATCCGGGTAAATGTGTCAGATTCAGGCAAAGGGAGGTGAGTAAAAGATGCTGAGCAGATGGAAGAAATCAGCTGCAGAAGCTGGGTTTGGAGAAGAGCTGGGAATCGGCATGAAACAGGGGCTGAGACTCAAGCAGAAGCAGGGATTTGGACTTTTGAAAGCTCAAATATTTCCAGCTACCAACCATAACTCCACTAGTATATCTTACTTATTCTTTTTAATATTTTTTAATATTTCAGGTCTTGGATCAACATGACCAACTCTCAGCACTTGTGTGAAGAGAGGAATGCTCCCTTATGGGTACTTGTGGCCAGCTCCTCTTTCCACTCAGAAAAGGCTCTGTGCTCCTTGTTAGTGGCAGGCACTTATGTGCTGCTGCTTGCAATTCCAGAGTCTGATTTGCTTCCACGGCCGTGACTACTGAGGCCATGGCATCTGCAAGCCAGGAGGTGGCAGACACTAGAGCAGCCTCTGCATTCCCAGCCACAGAAAAGCCCACTTCTGCTGGTGTTTAGAAACCCCAGTGGGCTGGGGTAGCAGCTGAACGGCAGCACTCCCACCTCCAGTTAACACTGGGTACAAGGGTCCACAACTGGGGAATGTCCTCCATATGTCCTCAGAGCTTCCCTAGGGAAGTACTTGCCAGCCAGACAAGTTTTCTGTGACGGGTGTCTAACTTCTTGCTAAGTAGCAGCTGCTCAGCAATGGTACATGATTGCCTAGGTTGGGGGAGATCTTGGAGAAGAAGGCACCTTTTGAGAGCTCTGTGTCAGTGTAATGCAGCAGACCTCCTGTTCTTCCCCTCTCCTTAGAGTAACAAATATATACATTAGAGCCTGGATCTACATTGGATCTAATCATCTCAGCCCAATACTATGCCAACATCACCAGATGGGTGTCTCCAGTGTTACATATACCTTTATTCATCTCTTCTTCCTTTTCAGCTTTCTTGAGGACAGACTGAAGAATGAGGCTTTCGGATCTCTGCAGGATGTCATCCAGGGGACTTCTTCCCATGTTCTCGCTTCCCTCTGGAAGGGGCTGCCCCCCACTGAGGCAAGTACCACACAAGGTCAGGCAGAGGAGTAGCAGTGGCAGCTGGATAGATGGCATTGTGGGATGGGGGTTCCTGCAGCTTCCGTGGGAGAGAGAACAACAGGAGAGGAGGATGGAGCAAACCAAGCAATAACAGCAATATTCTGAAAAACAAATATGGCTTTGCTGTAGGGATTGAAATCTCTGAGGGTCCTTCCTCATTTCTGTTACTAACCTCTCAGTTTAGTTTATGTTCTTCAAAGAATCTGTAAATTCTTCATAATTAAAACCAGGCATTTATTAATTTTTCTGGCAGAATAAATACAAACATTTTAAATGCCTAACTTCCTGATGCACAGATAGTTCTGGAAGCCAGAGATTTTGCTTTGTCTTTTGTCAAGAGGCAAAAATAATTTTCCTCTTGAACTCTGTTAACTCTTGCCCCGTGTAAGGTACACACACGTATACCTACACTAAATCTCCACCAGGCAATTCCCTTTGCTAAGGGTTCCCTTTAAAATCATACGGGGATTTGCAATGCTTTCATTACACCTTTAGTTAAAGCCCAACTTCAGTAGTCTGTTAATTTTAAATGTGTAAAGATAGATATTATGTAGCTGTGTGTCTGTATTTGTCAATATAATGACAGCTATGCTCTGTTGGTCAGGGAGATTTCTTGCACTGGGGAAGCACCTCTCCTTTTTTCAGAGACAATAGTGATAATCCTATCCTCTAGTACCTTTGACCCAGGTAACAGGTGTTTTTCTGTTTCTTCTAGCTAGCACTGTAATTCCTAACACTTAGGGATTTATTTTCCAGTAAGCAGAGTTCCTTCAGTAGAATGGAATAAATGTTTAATACTGGTGTAGCAGTCATTTAGGTTAATTATATCTTTAGAACATAAAAGAGATGCACAATTTCATCAAGTTATATACATTTTTAAAATAAAGAATTAATTTCTTACCTCCAGTATTGGCAGATTTCTACCACTTCTGATGAAGCCCTTGGATAACAGCCCTAAGAATATCACATAGGCTATTCACCTCAGAGCAATCTTTAAATGAAAAGTTAGAATCAGTTAAAAAGGAAATTTTGTAAATTACCTGCTTTGTAGCTTCAGATTTTTGCCTGATACATCTGCCAAGAGGTTGTTTAGTCCTTTAAAGCTGTTTGCACATATAAGCTTCAAAATTGCCCTTTCTCTGCTGCAGACACACACGGTATCCAATAGAACTGCTGCTAAGTTCTCTTTGGGTGGCTTGTGTCTCTGTACTTATACTGTACTGCCTCTTCATGCAAATAGCTGTGAGGTAATTTAGGTGATGTGTTGTTTTCCTTTTTTTTTTTTTACTGATGTCAGAAATCCGCATTTTGGATGCGTCTTAAAACTCAGAGTTATTAGCTGACTTCCATATATCCATGCTTGATTACCAGAAATTGCTATTTTTCCATTCTCTGAAGAGAACATGGTGAATTTTATGTAACAGCATAGAGAAAAGGAGGGTTTTCTCTGCTTAACAAAAAGCAGCTTGTGTATCCTCTATTAAGCAAATGCTAGGGAGTAAATGCAGAGAGGTAGGTAACTTATTAAACTGAAGAAGAAAAACAATGAAAAATTAATGGATTATATTTACATTTATACCATGGGTTCTTATTCTGAATGACACTATGCAGTTTTTGGGTCACAAGTGCATATTTTCTTGGCATAGGCTTCCATAAACATTAGAATATGGGGCTCATAGCATTAGATATTAAAACATAGTTACGTTGCTGCGATGTGCTGCAAAAAGCTTTATACTATTGTAACTAGAAATGAGACTCACTCTCTTTAACTCATCTGTCTATTTAAGATATTCTTCCACACAGTACTACTAAAAACAGATCATGCAGGAGGCACAGATAAAGAGCTAGTTCTTCTTTGATAATCTTAGTGATCCTGATGACAATATGTAGGACTAAAACTGCATTGCTCACAGTATTGAAGCAATTCAGGATTCTTTTCTCGTTACTACGTGGAAGGTTTCAACCAAGTGAAGTCAATGTTTTTCTGCTTTCCCATTTACTACCATTGTCATGAACACAAAACCACCTTTGTATGTCATTCTCATCACTGCCATCAAAGTATTTAAGTTAAAATCTGTCTTCAGCAGAGAGTAGCGACAAAAAACAACCTGTCACTATGGCTTGAGAACACATTTCTTGGTATGACGTTGGCATTTTAGCAGCTCTCAAGGGTGCTGTGCCACAGTATGACACAGAAGGCATTTTAGGGGTACTCTTAAGCACTGCACTTAAAAGTGGATCAGTTACACTTCTAGGTAGTGTGGATCCTCATGTGGCCTGTAAAATTTCTTTAAGGCAAAAGCATTTTGTGTTAGAACAGATGATGAAAGTATCTATAGAACTTGAAAGGGATGAAGTCAATTGTTCTCTGTCAGCGTGACTCGTCAGATTTCACAAAAAATGGTCATCTTACAGAGTTGGGGTTTTTTTCCCTCACACCCTTTAACTTTATATTATGGATCAGAAAATACACTAGGAAAATCTGAAAAGTTACTTAGGAAATGGAAGCTGACCTCTTTGGGGTGACTTCACTGGAATGCAGCTGTTACCTCAGTCATCTTCCATGAGAGTGTGGTCATCTCCTGAATTTTGTCGTAATATCTCAGGTAAAATGTATCAGTAATTGTGTTTAGATGTGCTTTTTGATGTTAAGTATCCTGATCTAATTCAGAACTGTCCTGGATGTCAGTGCACTTGTTACAGATTTGCAATGGGGACAGAGATTGGGGCTTACAGCATTGTAACTGCATTTGTAACAATAATATTTAAAGTAGAATATGTTTTCCTTCTTGTTTGGTTTTCTAAGGGAATTTGAGACATCATGCAGCGTATGTGCAGAACACATCTATGGCTTTATGGATATGTTGTCTTTGCCAATCTAAGACTACGTCAATGTTGTTTTCCTGAGTGGTTATCAGAACCGAAGATCTGCAAGGCAATTAAATTCAAAGTTCAACAGACAATTTACTATAGCAAGCCAGTAAACAACAACTGGGCAACTAATAATCCCTCATCCAAAGCAAAAGATCTCTGTAAAGACAGTTCCTATGCATTTTTAGTTATAAGCAATGCATTAGAGCTTTCCAGGGATCTAAAGAATGCTGCAAGGTGTTTTAAGCGCTTTCATTAATACCAGAGTGACTTGTTTAACAAATCAATAGTTGTCTGTAGCTTAGCCCCAGATTTACTCTAACAAAACACCTAATCCAGAGTCCACTGAAATCAGAGAGGTTTCTCCTTTAAGTGGGGTTAGCCTTAGAACTCGTCTGTCTCTGACTTAAAATGATCCACATATTGAATGCAATTTTACATCCTACCACATTCTGAAGCATGGTTCTTGAAAAATATAGGTGGGAACAGAGAAGGTTAACCAGCTGAAACTTTGACATATACAAACCCATAAACAAATTAACTGAAAGAACAGCTAAGAATTTTATATTAAAAATAGCCTCCCATATGAATGTATTTCCTCTTAGCACTGAGTGAATGAGTCAGATTTCACTTGTGGTACAGCAGCTGACACTGAATTTCTCATCTATATAGAAATTATAGGATAGGTAAGACTTATGCTTTAGAACCTTTGTATGACTGAAATTTATTAAAGTCTGCATTTGCCACATCTCCAGTGTGAAAATCCTCATAATATGTAATTAGGAGCTGGAAATAATTCTTAGCATGTAGCTCTCCCTTCAGTCTGAAATCAATCCGGACAGCATAGAAGGCTTGCATGTGTACCTCCAGCTACAATGCAGCAGGAACTGCTCTGTGCAGAAGCCTCTTACTGAATCTTGCCATGCATGTGCAGTAATGCATGAGATTCTGCAGTCAATGCCCAGTCTGTCACCTTACCCTTGGTTACTTTTTATGATTCTCCGACTGTCACAAACAAACTGTGCCCCCTGATTTCTCTGGACAAGCTAATGGGTTGTCTTCATTATGCTATTTCTAGCATAGTCAAATACTAATGCCATAGATTTGGGAACTGCTATTGCATCAGTTGCAGTGAACCTCATAAGGAATTATATTTACTTCATACCAGCTGCTTGCTTCACATTTCCTGGAGGTAGTAACTCCTTAGGATATCCTATGGAATGACATCTGAGTGAAAAAAAAAAAATTAAGGTGTTGTCCTATAAATTAAAGTGGGCATTGATGGAATGGGAACTGCATTTTAAAAAATGTCTTTAGAAAAGTGAAACAGAATAGTGTGGTTGTTAACAATTCTGCTGCTGGCTCCCTATAATGCTTTCTTGATAAGCTGCTGAAGCCAGCGTGCCTGCTAAATAAAAAAAAAAGGATGTTTTCATCGTGGTTGAAGGCTTCAGTAATTCTGAATAGCTTCTTAATCTTACTTCATAACCGTTTTTTCTTCAGTTAATCACATTTTCTCTATTCTTCTTAATGTAAAATATTTGGGGCACATTAAGCATTGTGACTACTATCTGTTACATACTATCTCTTCTGCCAGGCAAGAAGTGTGAATTGGCTTGTTTTGGCAGGTTTTTTTACACAATTAGGTTGCCTGGATAACTAGGTTGCTATCCATGTATTGTGAAGAAGCAAGGTTAAACATTTGTCTTGCCCTTGGAACAGGTGGGGCTTGTAGTGATCATTATTTTCTGGTGCAGTTTATCCACAAATCTTGGGCCAATCCCAATGGGAAGCTCATACCTGCACAGACCACCAGGGAGCTGGGAGCAGCCAGGAATGTCTGCAGATATGATCAGTTGTCTTAATGCGTATTTTTGGGGCATTGGTTCCTCAGCAGCCCTTCTAGGAAGCTGGTCCCAAAACTCAGTGAATCTTTTTCAGCTGAAATGTATTTACAAAGCATTTCAGTTCTGAAAAAGCCTTTTCTGACAGAAACTTGTTTCTATGGTACATGCCCAGTCAGCTCTTGTGGAGGGGATCTTATTAAACCATCAGCTTCAGCCCCCTAAATCACAAATAGAGGAACAGATTTCCAAGACAGGCAATACCTTCAGTCCCATAATCTCTGTACTTACAGTTACCAATACCCCCATTCCAGACACCACTAGTGTCAGCCTCTGGTAAAATGTGGTCCAGATACCAACCTGTTCAATTTAGCATTCACATTTAATCAGAGAGGCATGAGGTGACTTGATTGCTGCCTTTATGTCTTTACACATGGAGAAGATAATGGAGTATCTTCTGTCTTTATGCTGGTAAAAGGATAAGAAGGACTAGTATCTGGAAGCTGAGGTTTAACAAATTCAGTTGAATTCACTTTCCTAGCTATGATGATAATTAAACATTGATGTAATTTTCCATATGTAGCCTTGGTGTTGCTTGGAGATTTAGAAATGGAACTCATTTTCTTTTGGCAGGATAAATGTTTTAATAAGACAAAGGAAAAAACATTTAGGGTGAGGAAAGTGTTCTCCTCTGAGAATGCAAGAATCTTGGTGACAGTGGACAGAGATTCTGCTCTAGGAGCCAGGATCATGAGGGCATCTCAGCAACAAATTCTTTGTCTTCATAGAAGACTGAAATCATTGTTTCCCAGCATGGAACAGTCAGCTCTGGGAACAGAAATACTTCAGTCTAACTCTTTTCTTAAAGATATGATTCAAAAAACATTAATAGATTTAGCCGATGATCCTTTCTGTTCCTCTGGACGTAGGAACCACCAAGCAATGGACATCTATGCTCAAAGACTGCATTGTAGTTTCTGTAAGTGTGTTTAGAAACAGAACCACGACAAAGGGTGCTGAAATGAGTACCGAGTGTCTGCTTCTTGACACCTTTGAGCTGAGGACTCCCTTTAGAGAACAGGGATGAAATCCTGTGTTGCAACTACCTCCGCACGCAAAGCTTCTCAGTAGGTGCAAAATTGTATCCACAGTGCAATGGCCAGGACTTCCAGCCAAGCATCTGGCCCTTTGCTCAGACTTATTTTTGTCGTTTTGGAGTGTTTTAGTAGAGCTTTAATGCTTTGTTTAAAGGACGAAAGTTAAATTTAAGCACCCCAAAGGGTCTTGTGTTCCACAAACAGTGTCCTTTTCCTATTTCACAGCTAGAAAATGGTCTCTCTTTAATAAGCTATCTTTCTTTTTAGATTTCTCTTTTGCTTTTTTTGGCCACTTTTTTTCCTGTTTCATTTTCCCCACAGGTGATTTTTCTATTTAAAAGATTTCTGGAGGTTTATTTTATAAGTGTTAATGTCCTTTCTTCCCACTCAGCGCACAATTACTCATGACATTGATCTGAATTCATGGGTAGGAGGGAGAGTTTCTTTTCTCAAACTCCAGAGCCATCTTCCAAGCTGTACTTCTGTGTCTGTCACAAACCCACTGACACCCCAGACTTGCACAGAGCTTATGTCATCACAGAGTTTGGCTCCCAGCATGCATGTATGTCTCTGGTTCATTCTAGAATTGCACAGAGATGACCAGCTATCACATTTCACACCGAAATACAGGATTTTGGCACCACTGTGATCCACAACCCCTTTGTCCAACTGCTGTCTTTTATCACAGGTGCTTCAAGTCCCTTGAGCTTCTGTAACAGCTCTGTTCATGAAGATCCTTATTGTTCTCTTAAACATTCTCAAGGGCACATCAACTTCTGGAAGGGCTTCTAAATGGAGAAACTGAGAGACAGACTACTTCAAACCCAGAGTCACACCCTTACATGCAAGCTGTGTGGATTGAGGTTTGTGTTCCTCCTCTTTTCCTACCTGTTGCTCAGACTGCTGGCTCAGCTCACTCCCCACTTCTGTGCAGAAGCCTGGGTCCTCTGCTTGTGCTGAGAACTCGCACAGCTCAATGTCAGTGTTTCTAACAATTAGGCTTTAGCATTAGGTGTGTCACTAGGCACCCAATTGTCAGTCCCTAAGAAATTATTGAAGGTGAATAATGAGAAAATCTGCTACTAACCCAAGTCTGATCTCTGTTTTAAAGAATATAAACACTCATGTTTTGTGCAGTTGGTCAACTATGAGAGCCTGGAGTTAGGTAGAAAGTTCTCCTTGACAGATTTTTGCATTTTTACATCTTCCTTGGGACACCTTGCTCTGGTCACTGTCAGAGATGGGTAACTGAAGTACATTGGTCTTCTATAGTATAGTCATCCCTTGAGGAATCCTGAAATGTAGAAATTGTTATGGAAACTGGTCTTCTTTTCTTGAACTGCAGGATAAAAAAATATTGTTGTGTGAAATTGATGTGTCACCTGCTATGGCATTTGCTACCAGTTTCACTGAGAGGTGCTGAATATTTAAGTGGCTTGTCCTAGGTCACACAGCTGTAGTGGCAGGGTCAGGAAGTGAGACCAGAATCCATTCACTTGTTCCATTCACTTAGCATTCCCTTATTAAAACAGTTTGTGGTTTTGGTAGTATGTGCCAAGGCACACATCTTTCTCATTTAAAAGGCCTACATGATGTTACTTTCATGTGCAAGGATGAAAGAAATATCTCCACTGGCTATCTAAAGCATGCAATTAATTTTTATGAAGTGTACACTGTCACTGAGATTGTAGTTTCCAGCTTATCATATCTTTAAACAATTTTATCCTCTTGCTTATTTATTGAATTGTTTCTTGCAATGACTGCAAATCTAAGCTGATCTGTCTGAACCTCCTGTTGTTAATGGTGTTGTAAATTAGGAATGACTTGTTTGCTAACAAAAATGAGTCAAAGCAACTTTTTTCTTTTCTCTGGAAAATCTAAAAGTACAGCTTATTTATACTGTTCCTCCCAGTTTGTTTCTTGAATTGAACTAATCAGGGAGAAAATTAGGGAGATGGGTATCGGTAATTGGTGGACAACTCTATTTGTGTGATCTTTTCTAAAATGCAGCTTCTTGTGCATCAGAATATGTAAGTAGTTTGCCCTGCAGGAGGACCTGTATTTTTGAGAGGTATAATTCCTGCTTCTCTTCATTTTAATTTTAATAACATTGGAATGCCAGAGTGTGTACAACCACAAAGATCTTTATATGGACCCTATTATTAGACTAATAGTATAGTTACACAAGGCAGGCAAGCTTTCAGGAATACAGACCTTTCTTAGAGCTGAGGAGAGGCATCTGTGTCTGAAAGTCTCTCTCTTCTTAGGACTACAGAAGGACTTATGATCCCGCAAAATTGTCATTGAAGTGTGACCTGAAAATGGTGAGGAATGAATCATAGAATGGTTTGGGTTGGAGGGGACCTTAAAGATCACCTAGTTCCAACCCCCCTGCCATGGGCAGGAATGTTTGCAGCCAGATCAGGTACAAACCCTTTCCCTCTTTATGCTTTCATCCATGTATCACTCAATCAAAAAACCACCAAGATGTTCGGTTGGAACTTGCTGTCAGCACTTCCGTGCTTTTTACCTTTGGGCAC
>NW_010242947.1:0-40384 GCF_000690775.1 Eurypyga helias | reverse complement strand
CCCCAGCTTCCTTGTAGCCCCTTCAGGTACTGGAAGGTGCTATAAGGTCTCCCTGGAGCCTTCTCTTCTCCAGGCTGAACAAGCCCAATTCTCGCAGCCTTTCATCATAGCAGAGGTGCTCCAGCCCTCTGAGCATCTTTGTGGCCCTCCTCTGGGCTCACTCCAACCAGTCTATATCCTTCTGATGTTGAGGGTTCCACAGCTGGACGCAGCACTCTGCTCTGGTGAGACCCCACCTGGAGTACAGGGGCAGAATCCCCTCCCTCGACCTGCTGGCCACACTTCTCCTGATGCAGCCCAGGATACAGTTGGCCTTCTGGGCTGCCAGCGCACACTGCTGGCTCATGTTCATGAAAGGGCCTCTTCTAAGAAAATAACTTTCAATTGACACCCTCCTTCTCAAAAATGCCAGAAATGTCAAACCATTCTGCTCTGACTGTAGGCCCAAGAGTTTTATAATTTTGCAAACAGAGAAGTGTTGAAGCTTAATGTTTTGAATTCCTTGAAACTAATAGAAAATCCTGTGTGGAAACTTAATATATGGAAAGAAGAGGTCTGCTGTTTTAAATAATGAAGAGGATGAGTATTGAATGAGATGAGAACATTAATTTCTGTGCAGAGAAGCTCTTAATAGAATTACTGAGTAAATTCCACAAGGAACGCGCACAGCTCCCCTCACCAATTTAAATCCATAAAGGCCAGGGAAGGATATTATATTAGAGGGAAGGGGGAGTATCCCACATAGCATTAGAACTGTTGCCAAAAGGAGTATAAATAACACATTGCTTATCAACTAAGTTGTTTCATAGTTTCATGAGGAAGCAAACCCAAAGCATTATGACATTATTCCCACGTATTGTTTTACTGACAGATTTTTCAATATTAAACAGCATATTATGGAGTCAGAACTTGACAGGCTTAATTGTATACTTAAGAGTCAGTCTAACTCAGTTTGTTCCTTCTGGGATGATGGCAGTTTGGAATTAAAGATCTCAATGGATTCACTGTAATGTTTGTTTATTTTGTAATTATCTCTGCAATGTTTATGCAGGATCACTTCTATAGTTTTCTAGTTAAGAGAACTCTGTAATTTGGGAAGAAAGTGGCCATCTTCAGAAAGAGTATCATTGTGCCCTGTCTCTGTTTCAGACACAGTCCAGGATCCAGAACAAAATAATGCCACTTAATGAAACAAGCAAGACCCTATGCCTCCAGGCACCAAAAACCCCAGCTGCCCAGCCTGTTGTTTTTTCACAGCTGCTCATGACAGCACTCCAGATTCTTGTTCATCTCCAACAGGGAATTAGTCATTGCATGAAGCAAATGTACAGCTCAGTATACCTCACCAAAACACGTTTTTTAAGCTGGGGTGAGTTTCACAATGTAGTAAGAAGAGATTCAGGGGAGTTTGATTTGTTATGATAGAAATGGTGGACATCCAGCTTCCTTTCAAGCAGTAAGTCTGATTCACACTGTCAGGTAACTTGCCAAGTCAGTTGGAGGTTTGTAAATAGGAGGTCGCTACTTCCCATAGGAATTAAGAGTAAGTGCTAATTTGTTTCCTCTATGCTGTTCCTTTACACTTGCTGCTAATACATCCTAATTATGATAGAGAGGGTGTGGTTGGATGTGAAAAGGAGCAAATTTGTGACTGAGAGAAGAATTGATAAGAGAGAAGGTGTTGATGCAATGTGTTTGAAAATGCTGGTCACCAATCCTCAGCTTGCAGGTAGCTCTTCTGTGTAGTTCACTGGGAGTGATGGGAAGAGCACCTGCCAGTTCCTGCTTGTCCACGCTGGATACAAGGCTCAAGTTCCCGAAGGCTTGACAAACATAATGCATGTCCAATAGTTAGAGATCAGCGACTACAATGGGGGCAGAAATAAGAAGCAGAGTAAAAACAGAATGAAAAGTTCCAGAACCATCTCTTTTGGCAGACTGTAGAACATCTTCCTCTTGAAATTAAGACACTTCTATCTATAGTAGCTTTTAAAATGAAATAATTTTATTTTGTATTGTTGCTCTCAGTTGCTGTAAAAGCCAGCTGGTTTTTTGTATAAATTATTCGGTACAGTGACCTCAAGCCTTGCTTTAAGCATGCAGTGCAAATGTGATTCTCCTTCAAGTTGTCTGTGTGGTCTGCTAAGAAAGGGATGTGGGCCCAGTGACAGGACCACATCAGCAAGGCAGCTGCATTTGTGCTTACCTATACGCAACACCCAAGAGCAGCTACCCTTAATGGAGGTGCAGCCTGGAATCAGATGTAGAGAGGAATTTTGAACACTGATCTGGTGTTACTAACAAAGTTCATTTCAGGTATCAGTCATAGCAGCTGATCAGGTATAGGTAACAGTTCAGGTATTGATCCCTTCCCCTTTATTGTTTCTGTGTGCCTGTGAGTATGCATATGCATTATGTGTGTGTTTTTCTGTTCCTGACTTTTTTTTTTTCTAGTGGTTTTATTATTCTTAGTAGTTTAAAAGTTATTTGATCTGCTAATTTTGTGAGGGCTTAAATTTGCTCACCGTGTATTATTCTTCCTGTAGTTAAATTAGTAATTTTCTCTTTTAGGCTACTGGTTTTTAAGAGTCCTGTAGCACAGCAACAGTAACGATCAGAAACCCATTATGTTAAGTATTACAAAGAAGTAAAACTGAAACTGTTAGAATGAAGTGTAGGTGTAGATACATGTGCCTACCTATGTGTCTGTGTGTTTACATACACCTACACATATGTACAAACACCTGTAGGTGTGTGAAATGACTGAGCAAGTGAGAGGATGGAGTAATCATATCAGTTGTGTTGGGTATAAGTATGATATTTCAAGAGTTTTGGTCGCTGTAGATCATCATTAAGCTAATCAGGGCTAGTTTACAGTTGATTTGTAAGCTTTGCTTCCAAAAGACTTGGAAGAAGGAAGACAAGTATTTTAACCTGGCAAGGATTTCTTCCCCCTTGGAAGGACAGGCTTACAAGAAAGCTGGTCACTTGGCATTACCAGCAGAATATGACAACTAGGGTTTTTTGCTCTCCAGTTCCAGCATGGAC
Source organism: Eurypyga helias (assembly GCF_000690775.1). Classification (NCBI taxonomy): domain Eukaryota; kingdom Metazoa; phylum Chordata; class Aves; order Eurypygiformes; family Eurypygidae; genus Eurypyga; species Eurypyga helias. The sequence continues at coordinate 37,336 of NW_010242947.1, read as the reverse complement.
CGTTTATGGGAGGGTCTTAGCAAATCGTAGTGATACGGTTTACAGTTTTTGGTACTGTCCATTAGTCCCACTGTCTGCAAAGCATCTGGCAAAGACAAAAGTTAGGGACTCCATTTCTATCCCTTGCACCCATCACAAATGGCACCAGTGAAACTGAAAGCTGTTACTTAAACCCCAAGGCTTCACTATATCAATGGTATGGATTAGTGGCTAGATATCACTTGGGAAACGCTACAGCTTGTACTTGACGAACCACAGTAGCCACCAAGAGATCTAGTAGAGTGCTGAGATGTGCACACTGTGTAGAGCACAATGGGTCAACAAGTCCCTGCTTTGGAGAGCTGAGTGAATGACCTGATTATAAGGGAAGTTCGTAGAGTGCTCAGTTTAGAACTGTTCCCCTGCCCATCATTCATAGTCATTTAGCAGAAGGTTGATGCACAACAGAGAGACTTGGGGAGGGAAGATCCCAAAACCAGTTGTTCAAGTAAGATGATTTTCATACCGTACTACTAGCTACATAATGACCAATACCTTTTATGTAATTTGCATCTTTATAACTTTCATAGTCATTGTAATGGTGCTTAATTGGTTTGTTTACAAGCAAACAGCAGGAACTGAGAATCAGTGGGAATTCAGATGCCATCTGGGGGCAGAGATTATAATTAAAGCTGTTCTATAGGCCAAATATTGGCCATCATACTTTATGGGACAATAAAGGCACATATGTGACTGGTGAGGTACATGCTGAGACCAGAGTAGTATTGGCTTTTAGAAATGGGTTTTGTGATCTTCTCGCAGCTTCCTTTTCACATCTGCCCACTCCGTGCATCCCAGGGGAAACTGAGTGAATGAACATGTAGCACCGGAGTAAAAGTTCCTTGAGTCATTTGATACCTGCCAAGAAGACTGTGAGGCACAAAGTCTGTGCTTTCTCAATTCTTCTGTCGCTCCCTTCCCCCTGGGCCTTTTCAGCTGAACCTGAATATGAACGAAGATACAGTTAAAAGCAGTTTGAGAGTTGCTTGCAACTACAAACTACAGTAACCGGTATATTTTCATAAGTATCAAGCTGGGAGGCCACATGGTCATTTGGTTGGAATGGAATCTGGGAATTGGGACAGCTGTATTCTATTTCTCCCTCTCCCATTGAATTGCTCTGTGACTCTTAGTGGTGCATTAAGGCAGAAGTCCAACTGTAGTTAAAATCAGAGTCAGACTTTTCATAGATGGTAACTGACATTAGGTAGACCCTTAAATACCTGAGTTTTGTGTTCCCTATCCACAAATAAGTGTTAGTGATACAATACAGTCACTCTTGATGCTTGTGACATGCTTTGAAAGTCTCAGATGTTGACAAGAGAAGTCAAAAGCATTGTTAATAGTTGGGGTATTTTTTTAGGAAGCAAGTGAAATTCACCAAGCCCAGTGGGCTCGGCGTGCAGATTTGTCAAGAAAATGGTAAATAGAAAAGTTGTGTTTGTTAGGACTCCAGTGAAGCTTTGGTGTGTCTGTGATATGAACAATGATATAACACCCTGTTAAATAAGCAATTTCACAGAATTCTTTCTACAAACCACTGTTGACTTTCATAAACAGTTTTCTCCTCCAGATTTCTTTCTTTCCTTGTCCATAGCTGCTATTGGATTTGAAATGTTCCACATTGGCACCTAAATGGTATGATTGAATTCTACAATGCACTCCTGAAATGGCTGGTGATGGTCTTCATATCCTTGAATGCAGAGATAGCTGTAATGCATCAGTGATTTTCAACTTGTACTCCAAGACAATGCAGGGTTTGGAATGACTTCAAAGACATTAATGGAAGGTCACTAATAAAAGAAATCCTTTTGTTAAATTTGCTCTGTGATGATCTATAGTCACCTAGAAAATAATTATAGGTCTAGAAACTATAAAAGAAAGAAAAGCAACTAGTAAATGTAAAAAAAAAAAAAAATATTCTTAGAATTCTTTTTAAAACTTGTATTTGCATTACTGATTGAGAGGCCACTATGGAAGATGTGGAGTTATAACATTACATTTTTGTAGCTATTAGTCAAAAATGTGACCCAACATTTTGGCATTTGAAGTGGCTTATCAAGAACAAGAAGCTGATAGACTGTTCTTGAAATGCTTCCTGGAAGATGTCAGCAATAATCTGTGATTATTTCTGAACCTCTGCTGCTCATGTTGAGTAAGCGAATCTCAAGTCTTATTGTATGGAGAAATTATGGAAATGCCAAGGATTGCCTAATAAACAGGTAGTGCCATTGATCACTAACTGTACTTTACAAACATAGAACATTGTCATTTGAATAACAAATGATCTCTGAGCCAGCACCAGAGTAAATCTTATTGACCTTTTACAACTACTTGTGCTTTTATTGAAAAACAGTAACTCCATCTTCATTAGAACCACTTGCAGTTCTGAATGGGGCCAGGTACTCAGCAAAGTAGTTGTATAAACACATACTTGCATAGGAGAAAGAAGGCATGTAGCAGCTACTTGAGGCTACATAGCATTGGTCAATACAGCCTGTAATGGGGAACTGAAAAATACTGATAAATAATGATACCCACATCTGTGAGTGTGTTACATAGATCAGTTGGAACTGGGTTATATAAAGTATTTCATAACTCTGGATGAAGTTTGCTTCTATCAGTGATGGTTCAGCTGCTCTTTAACATGGTGCTGTGAAAGGATCTCTAGTCTCCAACCCAGCATGCTGCCCTGGCCTTCGTTACGTATGCCTTTGTCACCTCTCTGACAGACAGGAGTAGCTCTGATCCAGTTAAGTTTAGATGAGATGTTTAGAGAAATCTGCAGAATAAAGAGTTCTGTACATCCCTTATAATTTCTGCCTGTAAGCACATCACCCCAGGTCCAGGGTCTGCCAGGTTTTCCAATAACAAAAGTTCGTCTAAGACTCCTGGGTAAAGACTGGTATAAGACCTTGTGTAGATTTAAGAACAGACGTGATCTTGCGGAGACCTGCTGAAAGGCATTTGCATTTTGCATTTCTGTCTCCCGTCTGTAGTGCGAGATAGGTGCCTAACTTAGAGGGGAAGAAAAAAAGTGTGTGCAGGAGTCCCAAGAAAAAGTCTGATTGCTCACTCAAACTGGTGTTGATGACAGACAATGCAGATTTTGCATTCCAGAAGCTAAACTTAATGTTCATCTTACTGGGAGCTAGAACCTGTCAACTGCTGTTATTCCAGAGAGAAGACTTTAACTTGGTCTTACACAGGGGTTTTTATGCAGCACATATGTAAAATAACAGTACAATGTGAGCAGAGTCTCACATTTGGCACTTTCTGAGCACTTGGACATGGCAGACTGCTTAGCGCTTGTGTGAACTCCATCCCAGACAGACCCAGTACAGCAGTAGATTCAGAGGAACTCTGAACTTTTGGTAACTCAACTGGCTCTGAGTTAGCAAGTCCTTTTCCAGTTTTGCCAGTCAAGCCAGGTGCAATGTGGTCATTCTATAGCAGATTTAAATTGCAAGGTTATTAAGTTCTTTTACCCTCTGGTAGCTGCAGACCACTTAATTACAAGGTCAGTGATGTACAATATTAGAGAGTCTGGGGACCTTAGGAGGTAAAACAGTATCTGATTACACAATAAATCATGGCTTATTTGGACTTCTGCTTCAGAATCCTGATTACATGGTGTTATTGTTTGGACCTTCCTTGTATAGTAGTTGAGCAATCTGCAGGACTACAACAGTACATGGTGTTATTGTTTGGACCTTCCTCGTATAGTAGTTGAGCAATCTGCAGTTTTGTTACCACTAAACCCTGGTGTTCAGACTTCTCAACTGGCTGGCAAATTGACACCATAAAAAATTAAAAACAAATTAACCGTGAATTGACAGTTACATGATGAAGTTTTCAAAGGTTTGTTGTTCCCATTTAGACACGAATGAAGTAGCCAGGTTTGCTGAAGCAGTCTTTGTCTTGGCCACTTTTGTCTTTGGAAGGTCTGACAGTGTATGTAACAGTGGCAGTCTCCAGGTGCCAGGTATATCTGACAACTGTCCCCTCTTTCTGGGTGTGAGAGTGGAAGCAGAGCCCTCCTCTAGCATGTGAATCAACTTCAGCCCTTGAAGGAGTACAGATCTAGAATAAGTCTGTGATTTTAGCTGAATTTCGGTGCTATCTCCTGGAAACCCAAGTGAAAAGATCAAGTTAAATGAGTGATATTGTATCATCTTATTTGATATCGCTAGGTGTTGCTAAAGGTCTCTGGTTATTTAATGTTTTTGTGCTTCAGAAAAGATGTTAATGTCCTTGATCACATCCATGCTTCAAAGGCCCTGAGATAAACAAATGACTCATGAAGTGACTGCCTTTTATTTTTGCTGCAATATGGGGGGTGGGAAATCAAATTAAGTTTGTCTAGTCTCAGAAGGAAGTTTCTTTATAGTGATGCTAAAAAAATAACAGTTTTGTGAAGCTTGGAGACTCTAGAATATTTCCTTACAAAGAAATTTCATTTAAGCACGTTCAGTGGATGCTACAGCAGTTGCTAAATCCTCTGTTTTAAATTGGTACCAGCAATGTTTGATAGCCCAGCAGAACCAATTTTCTCCCTGTCAAAACTTCCTTGATTTCAGGTTCAAGACTGACTCAGGGTTGAGGTAATAATTTCAATGCAGTTACATCATGGATGAATTTACTTTTTTTTTTTTAGATAAGATAAATTAGCATGAGGCTAGAGGTTTAGCATTTTGGGAGCGTTTTTTGGTTATGAACAGGACATGGTTTATTAATTGTTAAAGAAGTAATTCTAACTGCAAACTGACCTAAATGTGACACTTTTCATATAGCAAAGAGTAGTGGCGCAATTCAGATAAATCTTCTCCAGGCTGAACAGTCCCAACTCTCTCAGCCCCTTCATCATCTTTGTGACCCCTTGTTGGCCTCTTTCCACAGTTTCCATGTGTCTCATACTGGACACAGCACTCTAGGTGTGGCCTCACCAGTGTGGAGCAGAGGGGAAGGATCCCCTCCCTCGACCTGCTGGCAGTGCTTTACCTAGTGCAGCCCAGGGTACCATTAGCCTTCATTGCAGAAAGGGGATGTTGCTGGCTCACATTCAACTTGGTGTTCACCAGGACCCTCAGGTCCTTTTCTGCTAAGCTGAAAAGATATTCCCGTATGTTTAGTGAATCTCTTTGCAGTATTATGATATCAGAAAGCCTTTTTGTGCACCATGATAAACTCCTTAGGTTCCCATTAAGACAAAAGCATATGCCTGTTAACTGAACTGATTGCTTGCTGTGCAGTGAATACCTCACTTGTCACACAAATTGACTCACTATGTGATTGAGTTAATTTATGTTTCAAACACATCTGACTGCAGTCCATATGCATCTTGAGCTCTCCATACTCTCCACTGCTGTTAGAATGGAGTCTGTGTGTGGGAATAGGCAAAGGACGGGGCAAGAATCCCACAAAGTTTCAGTCAAGTAATAGCACATCATCAAACTTGGTTAGAGAGCTATTTCTATGAATTGTACTTCAGTCTACACACTGGATTTGACCATAATTTTCATTGCTCAGTGGACCTTTTTTCCAATGCATAAGAAAAATGTAGATTTCAAGAGGTAAATTTAAACAGAGAATATTCCTATTTACCTCAACCTTGAATCACTTACTTTGCGAGGTCTTTGCTACAGAGAACATCTTTCTTTGATGTGTACGCAAACTGCAGTATGCCAGCACTTTCTGTGTTGGCATGCTTTACTTGTGCATCTTAATAACACTGAGGGCTTGAGTAGCTCTTTCTGGCTCTGGTCAGGAAATACTTTTCCATTTTGTTGGGGAAACTAAAGCACAGAGAGCTTGATAGCCATCCAGAATTCCACTGTAGTATAGGATGCGGCAGGGTCAAATATACATGCTGGTGTGTTCAATGCTAAAGTGTTTAACCTTACAGCTGGAAAGGTCTACAAAAAAGCATAACTACTCTTCAACCACAGTAATTCAATAGCAGTCAATCACACTTCTGTCATGCTAGCAGCCCAATGGTCTATACTGCCTCAATCTATCCTTATAACGAAATGTTATTCTCATTTAGAAGTGACCATGGAAGCAAGAGAGATATTTAGCTGCAAAAAAACGCATTTCTACCTGTATATTTTCAGTCATTAGCTAGCATTTCTCACAGTGAGTTCACAAGTCCGCAAAAGAGACCTCTTTCAAGTTTGCCTCTCCTGAACCATCACTGTTGGATGGAAGAGCTAGTGCAGGATTTGTCTGACAGCTTTACTATGTTACAGCAGGTGAAAGAGAAGCCTGACCACTTGATTTTCTCAGTGAGAATGGCATGATCCAAATTATGTACCTGTGCTTCACAGGTTTGATGAAACAGTTCATTCCTGTTGTCTCTATAGCAGGCAGGTACAAGAGCTTTCAGCTGCATGTGTTGTGTTTTGACCCTTTGTCCCATGTGAAATTCTTGATAATTCAGTTGCCTTGGTTTGATTTTACTCCCTTGACTCAGGAAAAGAGTTTTGAGGTTTGTTATGAAATTTTCTGAGCCAATAGTGATAAGGTGCAGATTTTCCCCATAATTCTTCCTGCTGGCAGCTTCCCTTGTCCTCAGCTGACTCTGTCTTCTGGGCTACACACTATCTGGAGGAGGCATTCAGTTGTTATGGCAATGAGATCCAGTCACCTCAGTCACCCCGAGTTGTTTAAGTTACCCCAGAGGCTATGAACATCCAAGCATACTGCATGAATCAGGTTGAAGTCGCAGGTGCCCATGTGTTAAGCATCACTCACTATTACTGTACTTATTCTCACCAAATTTTCGTTGTTGAATGCTGTTCCTGCCGTAATCACAGCTGCACAATATTCTTCTGTACTGCACATGATAGTTGGCAGATGTGCAAGCAGCTGTACAAACGATGTAGGCACAGTCCTCTCCTATCTCTGAACAGGGAATACCTTTCACCTTTGGCTAGTACAGGCTCAAAGGGACACGGACAGGGAGCAAAGGAGCATTCCAGATAGACAACCAGCTGTTGTGCTGGGCTTCATCTATCAGGAAGTGCTGAGCAAAGCCATGAGAATGAAACGCAGGAGCCTAGGGTTATAAGCACTGTAGGACAGCTTTTGTGAATGGGGCATCAGGACTGTTGGATTTACATTCCTCTGTTCTAATGCCAGGTTTTATAAGGCAGCTGCTTGAGTGTACAAGTGCAAATATGCATGCTCAGTTTTGTCCTGCTGTAAATCTCCGATCTCCCCAGGAACTGATTTCAATGCACTTCTATTTAATATGTGTAAATTGGTTAATTGTGTGTAAGTGAGATTATATTACCTGGGCAAGCAATAGAGACAGTCATAAAAGGTGTTTCTTACTGCAACTCCAGGCTAGCATCTCATTTTAGTATAATTAGAATATATTTCCAATAGCATGTATGATTGGCTGAGGATCTGGCTAATTGAAGTTTCCCATATTTGTGGCAGAAGTGGGTTTTGTCTCACTTTTACCATTTTAAACTACACTGCTATGAACTTTATTCATAATTTTATTCAGAACTACCTCTTTAATTTCATTTAAATAAAACACAAACTTGTAAAAAACAAACAAACAAGAGGGTTTTCTTCTTTGTAACACAGAGCATCTTTATTTGTGTCCTGACCTTTTCTGCCAGTTCTCCTTTGAAGAATCTTGATTCATTTAAAAAATCAAAGCAAAAACCAGAAGAAAGCTGCTTCCACGTTATTTCACACATAGGCTGATTTCCAGGCAGTCATTCCCAGATGCGTAATGACTGTTCCATCAGCAAGCTGTGAGAATCAGAACCATTTATTCAGAGGAGGAGGGCAAGTAGCCCAAGTACAAGAAGTGCTATATAAAACCAGATTTTAATTGTTTTTATAAATACTCCTGAATATTCATGACTTTTTAAAAATGGAAAAATAAAACCCGAGGGGATAAAATTTGTGCTGAAGGCTGGTGAAGAAACATGTAGTAGAACTCCCTCTACTGCACTGGCCCAAACTGGACTGAAATTGATTTGATTACTCTGAGAACAGCAAATGACCAAAACATAGTGCTGCTATTGCTTTCATGAGACTAGAGATGAATCTACCCCATGGCCTTGAGCATATACCTGAGGTCTGAAGATGTTAAAACCCTGTATTTGATACATCCCTAAAAATGTGTTGAAGATATGATTTGTTTCCTCAAGATTGGCCATTATGACCAGAAACTGCAGAACAATTTTTTGGTTTGAAAACAAAATAATTTCATGGTACAGCAATAGCTCCCGGCAACAGGTGTGGCCAGTTGATGGGGACCAGGTTTGGTTGTCAAAAGATCTTGCACTGCAATTCTGGCTTTGCCTTTTTCCCCTGTGAGTAATAATAGCAGTTGCTTCGTAGATGTTCTGGAAGATTGAGGGTAAGTGGCCACTACAAACTAGTTGTGTTTGACACAAGACAGAATAAATGGAATTTTAGCAGCTTAAGTTCAGGTCCACAGGCTGCTGCCAGGCTCAGGAGATGGTACCAAAGCAGGGGTTGCTGGGTCAGTGGGATGTGGGAGCAGGGACCAGCTGCTTCTCACAGAAGTAAAATCTTGTTTCTGGCTTCTTCTGAGTTCTTGCTTCATAACTCAGGTTATCATAGAATCATAGGTGGGTTTGGGTTGGAAGGGACCTCAAAGCCCATCCAGTTCCAACCCCCCTGCCATGGGCAGGGACACCTTCCACTGGACCAGGTTGCTCCAAGCCTCATCCAGCCTGGCCTTGAACACTTCCAGGGATGGGGCATCCACAGCTTCTCTGTGCAGGTTTGTATCTTTAGGATTATGTAGCTGAAATGAAAAGTGATAAGAATCATCTAGGCATGCTAGGGAGCATATACATGGTAAAGAGGCTGGTTCAGTGGTGGACAGCTGGTAATGCTGTATTTAGATAAGCACATCTTGAAATGTACTCAGAAAAGGTTTAGCATAGGAAAAAATACTCCAGGGGAATTGTGAACTGAAGAAATGCATCACTGTGGGACAGAGAAATCTTTGAAGTAATGCAGATGTGGGTAGCTGACACTGGAATTGTCATCTGTTTTATAAGGGATGTTGAAGGCAAAGGGGACTAGGAGAGCCCCTCGTGCCATATACCTGTTGCTGTGTGTGACTCACGGGTAAATGTTGCTCTTATCTATATTATTGTAGACCCCCCTGTAGTTTCTGATCTGCACTGCTATGCAGAACAATGACCAGGAGTAGCAGCCTGTGTGGACACCTTGTCTATATGCCGTACACCAACCTTTGGTCAGGGAAATCAGCGTAGCTATGTGAAAGCATTAACCTTACTCCTGTGCTTACTGTCTCAAGGAGTAAGGGACACGAGCAGCATAGGAAGTGTGTTTATACAAATGCTTCTTAAGAATGAAAAACCACTCTTAATGCTTCTGTTCTAATGGATAGCACACTATGGCTATCTTAATGTCCTCTCCTTTGAGGACCTAATTACTTGTGTATAACATATTTATTTGAGGACTGACTTTGCTTTAGATTCCAGTGATGGGAGCAACGTTTCTGAAGTCACCCTCCAGAGAGACTTAGGTTTCAACTTCCCAAGGTGTTGGCATAATTCTGGTTTTCTGCTCATAAAAATGGAAGGGGCTTTTACAGGTCTCTGCAGCTAATCTATGCAGCTCTTTGTGAAATGTCCATACATGAGGATATTTGCTGGGGTCATTCTTTTCCAGGGTCCTTGCAGATGCTTCTAGCTAAGCAAACTAACTGCACTCACGCATCTCAATTCAGTGGCAATCCTTCTGGTTCTCAGGAGTGGGAGAGTTTAGGCTTGACTTGTTCAAACTCTTATTTTTTATTCCAGTGATGTTGACACAAGCCCTGTAGCCTGTCTAGTAACAGAGACAGAGCACAAATAACAAACAGTTTCTGTTTTTAAAGAGACTCACACATCCAACTAAGGAAAAACAATCAATGACCATTTAGGTGTTTCTGACTGAACAAGATGTCTTTAAATTAAGTCTCTCTACTTCTCATAGGAGACTTGAAAATGAAAACTCTCTGACTTCCTAATTTAGCCACTAAATAGCAAAGAAAGAAGTTTTACTGGGTTGTTGGGCCCGGTGACAGGCCTTACACTTCCACTGGGTTTCTTTGTCAGAGAAGCATTTTCCTTAGGGTATCTGTCACAGTGAACAAACTACCTTACAGGGAGCATAAGGACTGAGCAGAAAACTGAAATATTCAATTGGTGACCTTGTAATTAAGCAGCAGTTGATGATAATTCTCAGATTATTATCTTGGTTCAAGAACTCATTAGTTTTCTAACTAATTGCTGGTGCCAGGTACAGAGCACGGTCACACAGCTGGAGGCACAGAGAGGGTAGAATTGGGGCAGCCTGGGTTTAGACCAGCATCTACAGGGTCACTGTTAAACGTAATCAGACCTAATTGCAAGTAATCACTAAAAAAACCTGTCTCTTTCTTCTTTCTTCCTATCCATACCATGTTCTTGCTTGCATAAAATGTAGGGACTGCTTGGCCCCAGTTGATTTAATTCAGCATACTGATCAGATGGATCAAGAACGGTCAGAACTTCTTGGCGCAGGGCTAGACATTCCCAGGACAAAGACTGAAATATTTACTCTGCCTTCATCCTGATGTAGAAGAACCTGTTTCCCAATGCAAGCGATTCTAGGATTGCAACAAATTGGGCTTTGCTAGTCTTTGCTAATTTTATGAAGGTTAGGGGCTACTGGTATATGCTTATTTAGAAAAGAAAGATCCCAAACATTTATTTAATTACTGCTTGCCAGAAAGAATTCCAGGGTCTAATGGGGCCACTCTGTGGCATCGTTCTTCACAGGATGCTTCCAGGTAGAACTGGAACACAATTCAATTATGTTTAACTCTGACGAGGTAGTGAAGTGTGTAGTAAATATTATTGTTTCATTAGCAGCTCTGTATTTAATTTAGATACGTATTTCTACACAAATGAGAAAATGTTGCACTCTTTAATTATAGCACTGCTACCCCATGTAATAATTATAGTTTGCACCCTAAGCCAGACACCCTGGCCCACCCTGCAAAGCAGTCAACCCCCAAGGTAGGGAGTGGAAGACAAAATGAAAAGGGCATATTAGGACCACAATCCCAGACAGCCTTTAGGTGTTTGTTGGCAGAAGGAAATACCTTTTCTGATTTTCTCTTTGGTCACAGCACCTGCAGGCAGTTTGTAGCCAGATTTCTGCCTGCTCTCCCTTTCTCCTCATCCACAGACAATGTGATGAACACACAAGGCCAGTGACTGTTGAGCCAGAACTCCATACAGGAAGGAGACTGTTACCTTTCATGAAGTGCAAGGCCTTTGCTTTTTTTTTTCCCCCCCTTTAGATTGTTCCAGGACCTGCCTCTTCAGAGCTGGAACCACTCTCTCTAGAGCGGTTATATCGGGCATCTGAAAACATCACACTAATTACCTGAGTGCTGGGGGTTTTCTAGAAATCATTGTTTTATCAGAAGAAAATCTAAATTCCTTCCATGCATGGCTCTTTCTGTTTCGATAAGCCCATTTGCATTTTTAGGGTGGTTCAAACAAAGAATTTCTAAGAGCAGAAAGATTTTTGCACACAGTTTGTATTGTGCAGAAGTTAGACAAAAGAAGCAGCCTGAATCCCTAAACAGGATAGATCACAATAAGGAGAAATTATTTGTGATAAGTCACTGCTGCACCCCAACTACTTCTATGCTGACAGCTCCAAAGAACTATTCACATTGCTTTCGGGGATGTTCCTGGGATCTTAGAGCCTGGCACAACATGACGAGGGAGCTTCATGATGGTTTTTGAGTCAAATGGTTGACTTTTAGCCTTCCCTAAGATTGGCATAGCTCCCTGGAAGTCACCAGACAGCCACAGGAGGACACATGGTGTGGCCTGTTGTGGCTTGGAAATGATGACCAAGACTGACTGCATTGTCACATGCCACACTTAGGTGCAGTAGCCATGCTCTGGTGCGTGGTGCTGTACCAACATGTAAAACACTATCACTCAAAAAATTTTAGCTGTAACACTTTATACAAGTTTAATTTCTCTCCCAGAGGTAGCTATGATATTTGTTTGTGTCTAATTTACGTCCTAGTTTAGCAGTTTGTTCTTCTGTCAGTCATGGCGCTTGGATACAGAAAGGAAAATGTTGGCTTTTCAGTAACTTTGTTATGTGAAATCCACCACTAAGCAATAAAACAGTACTTTCCACTTTCTTCTCCAATGGGTCAAATGCCTGTTTTTTTTAGGTTTAATTAAAAGTTCTTTTATTAATCAAGCTGTTAATGTGTACTGCTGTTGATAATTATTGAGCAGAGGATGGCAGGCATAGGAATTCACTTGTGTATAGGGAGATTACAAAACAATTTGTAGGGATGCCACTGGCAATCTTAGTACCTCACAGCACACAGTTCGTCATGCAGTATTGTCTTAGACCAGTGATCTGTCAAATCCAATCCCTTGTCTCCAGCATTGCACAAGATGTGCTAGTAGACTTTGTGGAAGAGTGTTAATGTTTTTGAACAAAAATACCTTACAAAAGAGAAATGAAAACAGCCATAGTGGTAATATGTGAGAACATATATTTCCTTCCCACTCACATGGAGTTCTATAGTCAACAGACTTACTAAAAACTCCTCTTCATCCCAACGCATATCCTCCTACCCTTTGGCTTCCTGTGAACATCTGTTGAAACAGATGTCTCTTGGACCATTTCCAGCCAGAGAAGCAGACTGTGATCCCAAAGGCTGAGCATATTTTAAAGGTGAACATGCCATGAATAGCCTGGCAGTAGGCTTCTCCCAGTTTTATCCTGTGAGTGATGGTAGTTGTAGTGAAGTAATACAGGGAAGAGAAGTGACTTCTTAACAGGAATGGAAGATGTGAGTTGGTCTTTATATATCAAAGTCTTACTCTTATAATACTTGCATAGTCACACAGTGAAATAGGAAATGGTGGAACGATATGCTATCCACTTGGATTGTGTGACTTGCATTTTCAGCAGGGCTTCATCCAATCTTTTTTTGCTTGGGTGTCTCATAACTATTGCTTCTGACCTGAGATAGACAATATGCACTAGTATTAGGAATTAAAAGCCTTAAAAAAAAAAAGAAAAATCTCTTGGACCTGCTACTCATTTGAGCCACAAAAAGGGAGCTGCCAAGTTGCTCTCATAAATATCAAAAAGTTAAATCCGGTATGGAAATAAGAGCCAGAGTGATTAAGACTTGATTTGCAAAGCAAGAATTACGAACTTGTTTGTTTTCTCACACCTGGTCTTCACTCCAGCAGTACAATAAAGCAAGGCACCTTTCCCCTAATTGGATAATACACACAAGGGAATATGATCAACTGAAGCTTTTGGGATCACACCACTGTTTACCCAATTATACCTAATGACAACACATTGTTCCTGCAAAATGCCTCTTTATTCCTCGGTAGGTTACATTTCCTTTCAGCCTTTTACCTACTGATCCAGCAGTACCTCATGTAGAACAAACTTCTTCGTGGCAAGTCTTGTTTATGAGACCAGAAAAATCTTTCATGTCATCTTCTCAGTGTCTGACCGAGTCAGGGAGAGAAAAAGCTTGTTGTATGAAGCATGACAACTTTTAGCTACCTTTGTAAAACAAAGCCATAAACAGAATGCGTGGTTTGTGCAACACAGATAATTCTTGTTCTGTGTACACTATTTCTATGTGTACTTTCTGCTTTGATTTCATAAAGCATCTTCAACTTTGTGAAGAAGGTGCCTGCACTACAAAGCACCTAATAAATGATAGTTTTAATCTTAGACTCCAAGTAGGTATATACTTCATTACAGAAAATGAGATGTTTGCTGAGCAAAGCTGCAGCATCATGAAGCTTGAGACAAGTTTACTCACGTTTTTGTGGGGGTGGAAGAACTTGAAGAAAGCTGGTGAAATGATGCATCCCTAAATGAAACATTTTTGTGTCTGTCTTCTCTAAGCGTTCATGACTACAAGTACAGCTGATGACTAAGGACAGGGTTGGATTCTGATTAATTCACAAATTATGTCCCTAGTTATTTTTACTAGTTGTAAAGTGCAACAGAAGAAATACTTTTTACAAATGCAGAACCATTTTATAACACGTAGTTATCATGTTAGCTCACTGCTATCATTCAGCACTCTCTAGTGGGTTTAACCTCTACCCACTGCTCTGGTCTCCAGACCTTGGCCTAAATGAAAAAAATGCATCAAAAAATGAAAAAAATGCATCCAAAAATAATCCAGATTTTTGCCCAACCCTAACTGGGATTTAGTTCCATTGCCGAGGGAATAGGTTCAGTATTGGCCAGCGGACTACTTCTGTCTTCAGTATTTCCCTCCAGAGCCTGCTATGGAATATGAGCATTCCTGGGTCAACCACATGTTGCCCCTAATGTTCCTTTTCCCAGCTCTCCCCATGGAATAGCTGGAGCTGGTTCTGTTGACTTAAGTGATTTTATTAGGTCTCTTCTTCAATTAGATGAACTTCAGGACTGAACAACACATCCAGACAATAGGTATTAAAGTCAAGTAAGTTATTCCTCAGAGCCTGTGTTGGTATAACTGAGATCAGTGTCTGGTCTAGTGGGACTGTGGCTACTCAGAATGAGCTCTGGTAGGAACTGGTTTTGGAGGAGTGAGTGGCAGTTCTGACTGTACCATGCATTAATTCCGGACTGCTTCACCTCAGGCAGCCCAGCACACGTGCCACTTTATCAGGCTTTGAATGTACCCTGCAGTGTAGGCTAGCATGTCCAAACGTCTCGCAAGCCTTGTTCAAGATCCTGTAGAAGCTCATTGAGAGAGTGGATTAATGTCAATTATCAATCCCCTTCAGTCAAAATCCTTCTTTGCTACTTATATACTGAGCTGATAGAAACAAACTGAAGAAGACTTATTTAATGACAATGCATCTCCCCCAGCACAAATAGAAATTACAGATGTTATTGCTGCTTTTATCTGTTTTTGTATTTTCCCATTTCTTATTACATGGATCTAGAACAAAAGGCCTGATGAACCTAAATTTCTCAGGATGTCCCATTAAATAGGTAATCTTACACCACTCAGTTTAGTCTTTAAAATTTACAACCTTGTCATTATTGTCCTTCCTTCCAGCATTTCTCCTAAAGTGCTCCCTGTACAGTGGGTTCCTTCTTGTAAGAACATTCAATTTTGTTCTCACGAAGGTTCTTACTGGTAAATTGAGCTGGGGGAATATACATGGGTTTTGTCCTTCCCTTGTGAAGCCTGAAAGCACTGAGTCTCTGGGAAGTGCAACTGAGTACGCTGTGCTCACCTGCCTGAATCCATTTAGTCTCCTCCACAGACTTCATTTTCTGCATGCATCCTCAGAAAGATGGCAAAACTGGCAAGCTTTACTTACATTGAAAAATGGAAACATGTTTTTTTCTCTCCCAGGGTATGAGAACTGGGAGTTTAGCACTCATTGTCACAAGGAGAGAAACTCATTATGCCACCAAATCATTTCTCCCAAGCTGTCTGTCTGAGTATTGATCCCTTGTTCCTGAGTAAGTAAACCCTGCGGTTGATCATAATTATTCTGGGACATCTCATTCCAGTGACTGGATCAATAATGTCTTTCATGGCCTCCTGCTGTGTGTTCCTGTCATGCCTTGGCACCTCTGCATCACCTGCTGTTCATCAGGAGCCCAGCGAAATAATTTGCTGTGGTGGTGAAAATGCTGTCAGCCACTTCACACTCATTTAGGTCCCAGCGAGGACACGACATGACGCCTTGGATGTACACCATTTGTAATGACTGTCAGTATTACCTTCACACTGTCCCACTCATTGAGGTTGCAAGATTTCCCCTTGATGTCACATTAAGTCAGGCATAAGGCCTATAGGATGCTTTTCATGAAGCTGCCTTTGAGCAGAAACAGGGATAAATATTCAAGGTCCCCTTTTCATCCAGACTCTCCGAGTAAACCTGTCAGGGAGCAGTGAGACCAGGGGCTCTCTGGGGGATGGAGAACCAGGAGGTGAGTGGCAACAAGGCCAGCAGGGCAGGGTTGTAATCATTGCAGTAAGCCGTGCAGCAAGCAGGGCAGGCCTGAGGACGGCAGCCAGTGTGAACCAGCTCATCGGGGCAGTTTGTGGTGATAAGGTCAGTCCAGGAAGTCAATCCACAGGTCAGGGTCAGGATCAGTTCCAGTGACGGTACAGAGTTAGACATAGTCTAGAGGCCAGCAGGGCAGGGTTGTAATCATTGCAGTAAGCCGCGCAGCAAGCAGGGCAGGCCTGAGGGCAGCAGCCAGTGTGAACCAGCTCATCGGGGCAGTTTGTGGTGATAAGGTCAGTCCAGGAAGTCAATCCACAGGTCAGGATCAGGATCAGGTCCAGTGATGGTAACCAGGGTTAGACACAGTCTAGAGATTGCCAGGCAGGCCCATAGTGACAATGCAGGTTTGAGGTGAAGCTGGAAAGTCAATCCATGGTCAGGATCCAGATCAATGGGGCACAGATATGAAACAGCAAGAAGCTGGTACGCTTTCAGTGCAGCTCAAGCAGGGACTGAAGGTCCAAGCATGACTCCAAATAGAGCTCCTGGGTCTGTGGGCAGGGATATGAGTGGAAGCTGCAGGTGAGGCTGTTCAGGGCCCTGACAAAACATTTCAGTTATATTCAAAACAATCAGTTTTGCAGCCTGTTCTTCTGCTGAATTTCCTTGACCTTTCCCACTGCTGTTGCTGCAGGATATGTTTTGCAGAAAAGCCTTGGCTCTTAGTGTTCCCAGCAGCACAGGGATAATGGAAGAATCTGCATGCCCATGGTGTGCCAGGCAGCCCAGGTCAACACTTCCCTCTGCTAATGTTCTTGGTGTCTTTTCTGCTTTGGCTTTCTGTCCTCTGAGAACAGCCCTGAATCCAAATCTGAGAGCAGACCCTCATGCAAATCCAAGAGTCCCTCTGCCACCAGCTAGGCTCCCAAGTCTTCCACCATTCTCCTGATCTTCTGGGCCTAGTACCAAGCTAACCTAGCAGCATGGCCCAGGGCTGCTATGTCTCACATACTTTCTTCTTGCCCTTCTTTCTTATAAGTATAATTTTTGCTTTTTTCGCACCTTTCCTTTGATTATTGACCTGACTCTAATGTCTTCGCTCCGTCTAAGTTAAAATCTTTCTTCGATTATTTGTGATTAATGTTTTTATCTAGAGTGTCAGGGCCCTGCCAGCACTAATAGGCCTTAATGGCCCTGCGCAGCCTGAGCTGGGCCCTCCACCCAAATCCTTTGCCTGTGGGCACAGGGGCTCTGTTTAGGCAGGCCTGGTGTACTGGCCTTCAGTTCAGTTACGCCAGTGTTCAGTTTGCCGTAGACCTCCTTGATCCAGACCCTGATCTGACTGGCTTCTCAGCCTGCTGTGTTGCTGTGGCCCTGCCCGGCAGTCACTGGACTTGGCCTTGACTTGCGGATAGACTTCCTAGATTGACCTTGGGCCTGTCTTATCATTACAGATATGACTAGTGGTCTGGACTGTTGTAGGACCTGACCACAACCTCTGGGACTCTCCTGTTCATCTTGCTCAGATACTGTGGGGTGGGCCCTCACCCTTGGAAGCTTCTGCCCTGCCAGTGATGATACTTCATTCAGCAGCTCCTGGCTCTCCATCATTTAGTGAGCAGCCAGCCCTTGCTGCTCCCTGACAGTGATTTAGTAAAGCTTTTACTCTTTTTACCCTTTCTTTATGCCTTCTTGTATTATCAAATGTGCTGCTTAGGGGTTGGAAGAGATCTGAACAGTACGACAATTTTAAAGCTGCGTTTACAAAACAGAGTGGTGTTCTGTCACAACTTACCCAGAGGCTTAGACATGTGCTAATCTTAAACTATTTCTGATTCTTTCTGATAGACAAGACCAATTGTGTGTTTCTTAAGCACAAACATCAGTAATTCAAAAATTGTCAAACAAGGGTGTGGGTTTTCTTTGGGGCTTCTTAGGTTTCTCAGGGATGTGGTTTCTTCTTTTTAATTTTATACTGCCATGGTGACACAAATCCCATCCCTTGTTTAGATGTGGTATAGAGAAACCAACCATATTTGCTATAAATTTCTGTTTGATTTAGTATAACTGCATCCCCATGAAAGATATTAGATAACTGCTGATGCTTCCCACCAGCTTCAGTGTTTTTAGCACCCTTACACACCTGGAGGGTAAGAAATATTTGGATCTGCCCTAGAAGTGTAAATGCATAAGCCTGTAATGGTAGAGCAGAAAAAAAGCTTTATGGAAAGTATTAAAAATAAAATTTAAAAGTGCATCCTGCCCCATACTTAGTCATCATCACTTGACAGAAAAGCTGCATTCTTAGATCATAGCTTGGAGCCTGAAAGAAATAGGACACAGTAAGATTTTGTTCTGAGGGAAGGATGTCTGGTAGAAATTTGGTCTGCCAGCACTTGTCTGATCATAGTGAGCACCAATGAATAAGGAGCCTGCATCCTGGATTTTTTGTCTGCATTGGTTTCATGCATGCATGTGGGAATTCTGGTCTCACTGAAAAAAAAGCCCTGCAGTTTTTTGGTGTCCACCCCTTCCACCTCACGGTTTCAAACCCAACTATACCTAGCTGCTTCTATAATTTTTTGGGGAGGAGTAAAGTTTAACTTCAGAGGATGGAAATACCAATGACAATCTGCTAAGGAAATACACAGCATACTGACCCATTCAACTTACACCCAAACAGCTATTGTTCTAAATGTATTTCCCCTGCATACATACATGTTCTCATAGCATTCATTAGCTTTCTTATTAATGTGGGCTGGGCTGTGGCAGATGAGGTATCGGTAGCACCTCACTATAGGCAGTTTTCTGCCTGCTCTCCAGTCTGCCCAGGCACTCAAAGTGGACTTCAGGGAACAGGTCTCCTGCATGATAATCCTACCTGCAAAGAGCTAGCACTCGAATTGCAGCACATTCCTTAAGCTCTGACCGATCTCTGTGAAATAAAATGGCAAGAGAACTTGTGTTTTTCTTCCTCCAAAATGAACCATTATGGCAATCCCCTGTTGCTCAGTGATCATCTTGCTAGAGAGAGTGTTTGGTGCATGCAGCTCTTCCCAGAACAGTGACAGGACTAGATAGGCATCAGCCAGCTATCCAAGACTGTCAAAGCCTGTCGTAAAGCAATAGACAGCTTCCCTGCAAATGTCTCTCTCTTTCCCATGGGGTGGGGAATCATACAGAACCCAGGTGTGTTGGATTTTTGTCAGATGCTCCCTCAATGACAATCCCACAACGCCTTTCCTACGTCAGACTGCTGCTTTCTATCTCAAATGAGTGTTTTCTTTTCTCGTGAATTAGGTAAAGGCAAACTGTCCCAGTGCAGTAGCACTGGGAATGCTCTTTAACAGCTCCTTAATGATGTTAGTCCCTACAGGATTTATGTCATAACTGATCCATTAGGCATTTTTGTATTTCTAATGTCAATATCAAAATATTTAAATATTTTATCTTTACCAGAGTGTCAGTCACATCAGCTGTGGGCCCTGGGTAATGTAGCTCATAGGATTGTCCCAGGAAATGAAGTCATGTTCTGTGCCGAGGTGAATAACTGTTAGAGACAGAAAACAAAGTGTGCTGGAGGTTCTGTTTTTCCCTGAGTCACTCTTAACTCAGATAAGGCAGTAGGCAAGGCATTGCTACATTTGAATATGGAACCAAGGTTTATTACAGTTCAAGGCAGTTCAAAAGAAGTAGGTTTCTTGCACTTTATTTTATCCAGTGAGTATTTTTTATGACTAGTTCAAAACCTTATTCTGTGTCTCGTCTGCCATGGGCAAATAATGAAGAGAACATGCAAGGATGTAGCTGCTTTGCATCAGGGGCATTGAGCATCAGCTCGCTAACATGAGAATTAGCGAGTTAATTCTCGCTAACATGAGAATAATCAGGCCTTACACGCCATCAGAGCTTAAAGGCAATGGGAGTTGGTGTGATGTAACTGCTCTTACTGACACGTGTGTTGACATGTAGGGATAATTTCTGTTGAAAACTTTCCATTTAGATGTGATCTTGTTGGATCCCTTCAAGTGATAGAGTGTAAGGTGTGCTGAGCTACAGTGGTCACAGGGGAAAGTGTAAGGTTCTGGGTATGGGCAGGCAAGTGAGTTACCCAAAGAGGCTGAGGTATGTACTATGCTAGCTGTTCAGTGAGTACATGCTCTGTCTGTAGTTTGTTCCTCTCCCCCTGAGATACCTATTACCTGTGTGCTGTAGGGCAAATAAATGCATGCAGGTTTCTAACACAGAGTGCTTGATAATGCCAGCTCACTGCCTGACTCACTTCACAGCCCTCTACACACACAACTGAATTGGCCCCACAGGGCTTGGTCTTCCTTCCGGTTATGGAGACTTTGCAGTTGAATTTGATCCTGTCTGACTAGTCTTGCACCCAAGGACTGAAGGGGGAATTGGAATCTAATGCAGTGTCTACATCACAGACTGCTGTGCATCTCTGCTTGTGCAGGCTGTGAGGAAAGCTCATCTCTGCCTGGCCTTGCAGCACCAATAGAAACCTCTGGAGCTCCAGCGGTGTACCTTATTTTATTCAGGTTTATGGTAGATTTAAAATAAAGTTAAACAAAACAACAGGTTCTCTTACCTGCATTACAAGTGAGTAGTCTTCCTATGCTAGTGAAGTACATCTAATGAACACAGAGGAGAAATTTTAAGGTATAATTTAAAAAAGTTGCAAGTGGATTTGTACTACATGACTTAACCTGTGAGTCAAGAATTGGGCTTGACCCAACACATTGTTCCCATCCTCTGTTATTATGATGTTATTTTATTGCAAGCTTAATTTCTCACTGGTTAACGAATTGGAATGTGTCAGAGGTAATTTCAGGTTAATGCACTGGGATTGAACTACATAATATTGCATAGCCTTTGTGTAGCACTCTGAATAGAAGCCTGTTAAGTGCTCTAAAACTTGGTGCATCCCTAGGTGCTGTAAACTGTGTGAGGTTGAAAATGGGGTGGACAGCTTTTAAAAAGAGGATTGTGAGCACTTCTTTATTTAGCCTGAAAATACAACTGTCACAGCCCTTTTTTATGCAGTTGAACAACTACTGGTGTTTCTCTCAAGCCTTTATATGAGGATCTTGTCTTTTACAAAAGCAGATTCTGTTATTGCTACTTGGAAACGCAGAAAACTGAGATATAGAAAGGTACCGTGACCTCATTCCTATCTGTAGAATGTGATTTCACTTCTGGATTAAAATGTCCCATATTCAGATGTTTCCATCCAGATCTGAACTCTATAACCTGAAATTCATCACGATTTCCACCATCTGTTTCTTCACCTCAGACCATCTTTCAGTTCACTGATTCTCTACACTTTAGGGCACCCAGAGTGCATAATGCTGTTCTCAAGCCAGTCTCACTCCCTTGTTCTTTCCCATACACAGTTAAAATGGAAGATGGGGAAAAAAAAAAAGGGGGCAGAAAACAAGGACTTCCTGCATTCTTGCGTTACTTTTTTTTCCCAGCCTGATTTGTGCTTCTAGGCAGATTGTGAATATTCAGCTCACACAGCACAGCCAAAGCAAAGCCTACACGCAGCAGTCTCTTGAAAATGAAGAGAATATGCTCTATACAAGTCTGTACTTCACAGTCTGTTCCCTGAACCAGCTCATGTGGCCTGAATAACTCAAAGGCCTGCAGTTTCCGAATTTCAGCTGAACCCCAATGGTAGCTGCGTTTTAGTGGATAGAAAGTCCTTAGGTATTTCAGCTGAAGTTTGCAAAGAACTTTGTGGGGAAAAGTGATGCAGAAATGTATTAATGAATTAATAATAGATTTGTTTATTGATCTCTAACTGACCTGAATCTCCCCATGTTTCCTGAAGCCATCTTAGCACTAAACTGATTGGAATAGAACCCCATTTTTACTAACCCAGCCTTGCCTTTGTCTGTAACCCAGTGTTAAAAGCTTAGCTCCTTAGATAGCCTTCATGTGAATGTGAAGTGTGAGACAGGAAAAACATTTAGACGCAAGAGCAGCTGCTAACAAGGCATTGCAAACAGGCAGTGAAGTCCCTGTGGTCCCAGACGGGGATGAACACAACCACTCTGAATGATGCAGTGCCGTGGGATATGTTACCAGAGTTCAGCCTCACCAGTTGTGTGTTAACATTTGATTGTCCCTGGTCATGACGTAGCTGAGTACTGCATCAGAGGTGCAGAATGAACGCTGTGGACAGAAGCATGAATAGTGCTTACCCACTCCTTCCTTCAGAGAGGGACACCACTTGATTAACCACTCTGAGCCAGGCACGGTGATTTATTCCACCTGAAGATCTGGCCCATGTGGAACCCTGTAACCTCTGCTATGATACGGTTATGTTGTGTGCACCCTCCTAAAATGAGTGACCTGCTCTCAAAGGTTTCATTAGTCTACCAGTTCAGGTATTCTTCCCATTGTATACAACATTTCTAAACATATATGACATACATGCAACATTTATAAACCATTTCTCTCTAGATTCTCAGGCATGAACTCAATGCAACAGTTTCAATGCAAAACTAAGGAAAAGTACAGTAGCAGTCTGAAATAAAAATGGTGGAAATGGCCAGAACAGTTATAGATCAGATTGTTTTTACAGAAAAGAATACTTGCATCCACTTCAAGTCCAGGGTACAGTTCTGTAGTGAGCAATAAAGGACCATTACGAAATTCTAGCCCAGATATATCTAGATATGAAACATAGGTTTCAGCCCCAATTTGAGTGTGTACTCTTCCTGGAAATTGTCACTATATGCAATTCTGGTCTGACACTTTTTGTGTGTGTGTGTGTTCACAATACCTGTTGTGTGCAATAATAGTGTCTTTCTGCTGCGGATCAGTCAGGCCAAAGCGAGCTATGGAGCGCACCTACCTGTTTCCAGAGGTCTGTCATGCAGACATATCCTGGGCAGCTATATCCCAATCCTTTCATTCTTCTTTGTTCTTCAAGAGAATAAAATTGGGTTTTGTCAACAGTTTAAAAAACGGTTCTGTATCACCTCATCAAAAGATGGAAACTCTAAGGTAGCGGGAAAAACAGAGACGACGTGTGACATCAGTGTGTTGTGAATTCCATATATGCTAGCACTGATCTTGATGATCTTCAGGGGCATAGATAAAAAAGTGAGGTTTAACCCCTGGAAGTGATCTGTGCAGAAATAACAGTGATAGATGTCTCATGTTTGGTCAAAGAAGGCTTTGGATTTTGAGTAGTCTCACATGCTGTAGTTGATCACTTCAGAAGAAGAGCTGGAGGGAATTTCACCAGTAACTCCTGAAGACATCTACTGGTCTATATAAAGGCTGCTCACGGCAGAAGGCAATTGTCATCTACCCATGTAACTAATATTGTGCCTGCTAGAAGAGGACTTTGAGCACACCCAACTGGCAAACTTGCTGGTAGTTAAAAATCATGATTGTAAGCTCTGCAATACTTCTACAGACACTACAGTGCCAACAGAGAAATGTCATACTTTTCTCTGTAACTTTTGCTTCTTCGGTGAGGAAGACTCCAGCAGTGTTGGAGACCTCCAGCATGCTTGGGCTTTGGGCAGGTACTGCACAGCCTCCCAACTTGCAGAAAAGCACCTAAGGAGGCGAGTTCACTTATTTTCCTACCGCACCTCCTGACAGAGGAAAGCTGTATCTGCAAAATGTTCCTGCTTATCCTTGCCTGGCTGCCTTAGCTTGAATAGACCGGGGATCATATAAGTATTCACAAAAGTGGCATAGTTGGGCTGAGTACCTCCCTGTCCTTCCTAAGTAAGCCCTGAAGCCCCGAAGATGCTCAGAGGGCTGGAACACCTCTCCTGAGGAAAGGCTGAGAGAATTGGGCTGATTCAGCTTGGAGAAGAGAAGGCTCTGGGGAGACCTTATAGCACTTTCCAGGACCTGAAGGGGGTTACAAGGAAGCTGGGGGGGACTTTTTACAAGGGTCTGTAGTGAAAGGACAAGGGCTGATGGGTTTAAATTGAAAGTGGGGAGATTTAGATTGGACATCTGTACTAACATACACATACATAATACTTTACACATACATACTGCCCAGAGAAGTGGTGGATACCCCATCCCTGGATGTCTTCAAGGCCAGGCTGGATGAGGCTTCGAGCAACCTGGTCTAGTGAAGGGTGTCCCTGCCCATGGCAGCGGGTGGAACTAGGTGATCTTTAAGGTCCCTTCCAACCCAAACCATTCTGTGATTCTATGACACTTGAGGACCGCACACTCACAGGTGGTGCCCCTGCTGCACTGGTACCATGGGCTTCTCAGCCAACGGCTACTGCATGGTGGTACCTGTGATCCAGCCTGCCAGGTCCTGCAGGGAGAAACCTTGGGCAGCAGGGATGGGAGGGCAAGAGGAGCTGCTGAACTGCAGGTCCCAGCGAAGCAGCAGGGAGCTGTGCCCCATGCAGCCTCGTCCAGCCCTCGTCCCCTGGCCCGTGTGCAGGGGAGCTCTGGGAGGGAAGAGCCAGTGGGCACTCAGGTGCCCAGGAGCCCAGGATGGCCAGAGACTTGGAGCAATACTGGACTGGGCCTGGGATGGTGATGAGGTAGGCTCCTTCCTCAGCCCAGTTGCAGTGAGTTGACAGGAGCAGCAGGTGGCACTGCTGGGTAAAAAACGTAGATTTCACACGGTCAGTTTGTTCTCCTCAGCTTTTCTTGCAGCAGCTGTGCTTCACCAAGGGAAAAAAATGGCCAGGGTTTCATCCTAGTTCTCTGAAGACCGCTGGGAATCAACGGCAACCCACTCACGCAGGAAGGAATGCGCAGGCATGGGCTGCACAGTGCCAGGTGCCTAGCGAGGCAAACGTCAGGTCTGCAGGGGACACAAAGCTGTGAGGAATGGCTGATGCTGCCACTGAGAGGGACCAAAACAGGCTGGAAATGGGCTGAAAAGAACTTTGTGGAGTTCAAATTCCTGCTCCAGGGGAGAACAAACCCAGGCACCAATATATGCTGGGGGCCACCCAGCTGGGAAGCAGCGTGGTTGCATGTGAGCCAGCAACATCCCCTTCTCGCAATGAAGTACCCTGGGCTGCAGTAGGGAAGGTGTTGCCAGCAGACTGGAGTGCTGTGTCCAGTGCTGGGATCCCCAGTACCAGAGACGTGGGGACCTCGTCAGCATCTCGCTCTTCCCGCTCTGGGGGTGAATGGGACTAGGGCTTCCTCTCTCTCCCCTGCGCTCATGCTTGTTCCTTCAAGGATTTTGCCGCAGTTATGAGGCTTCAGGAAGGGTCCCCTGACTTGATCCTTCACTTCAGAGCCCTGCACCCCGGTGGCTTTGCTGAAATGGCAAGTACACTGGGTTTTAGACTGCCACCTTCACTCTTGTCCCCACCCATGTGGTGACAACATTTCCTCCATGTTTTGGCATAGGAAATGTCACTTTTTTCCATTGCTTTTTATGACTAGGTATTAATCCCTTCAGAACATCCCTTCCTTGTTACTAGCCCCACACCTGGGCTTTTCTCACCTGTTTCCCCAGAGAAACAATGCTACCTGCATACTCTAGAGCCATTACCTTGTACCAAGTGTGTTTGGCTGTTCTCCTTCTTTCCCCATCCCTTGAAACGTGCCAACCCTGCTACATAGTGCCTGAGCTCTGCTTGTGGGACAGTGACACTTGCAGACACTTGCAGGCCATTTTTGCCTTGAGAAATGGTCACTCACATATTCCCAGTCTCTATTTGGTTGGTGTCAATATTTATGGGAGCCTTGCCTTTACTTTCCTTAGCTACTGAATCTGGAGATGAACCCAAACAGGGCCCCCAAGCAACAAAAGCACTTTTTTTATTGATGAGTAGACCTTCAGATTTTGCCATTCCAGCATCAGAACTTAGTTTGCTTGATGAGCATCAGAGTGGATTTGTATTTTTAGTCATTGATATTAGTGATTTTACTTCCAGTGTAGGAACTTTAATGTAGGTCCTGATTGCTCACAGGAGGCAGAACACTCTGAAAATCAAAGTCTGTTACTTTTCATCATGTTGTTATGTTACACCATTATCCAGAGAATGAGGTGAGCCCTTCAGGAAACTCTTTGTAAAGCTGCTGGCCTGACAAAGTTGAGCAGCACTTCACCAGCATGAAGAGGGTAAGCATGCACACATTAAGAATGATTCCTTTCTGTTCTCCTCTCCCTCATTCCTACTGATCTGGAAAAGAATGTGATATTGCAGAAATTACCTGTCCTCCTCGTTCTATGGGGCCAATAGTGGTTTGAGCCTAACAGTCCGTTGGTTTATTGCTGTAATTCTGTTGAAGCTAGAGAAACACACCAACAGAAAAAGTAGCCCAGTAACTCATCGCACTGTCAACATCCCCTAAAGGAAAGGACAGTAACTTCCTTGAAAAATTCCACAAGTTTTCTTAACACTTAGATAGTTGGTTGTTATCCTCTCAGCTTCTTTACTGAATGGCAAGTGTACGATACTTTGCACGTCCATGAGCCACAGATATCAATGTTTGTGAAGGGCTCAAACTTTCCTTCAGCTCAACATCACATGTTTTAATGCAGCACCTCCATCTGCAGAGGGGGTTGATCATACACATCTAGCTCAAGAGCAATGGTATGAAGCTGACTTGCTTGGAAATGCCACATGGAAAAGGCTACATTTTTATTACTATTTGCATTAATTACTTTTCTTTTATCAACTTGCTTGGTTGGATTGGAGCACTTAAAAGAGACAGAGCACTTTGCAAATGCAAGTACAGTATTTTTAATCATATTATTGCATTACACCATTATCTCGAGAGTAAAGCACACCCGTCAAGTTATAACAAGCTGTAATATCATTGAAGGCTCCCTAGGATTTCTGGACCACAAGAGCAAAGCTGCAGCAATTTAGGCATAGGAGCCAGAAAATAAAATCACAACCCTTTCAATACCCAACTGGGGATATGCTGTTACACTGATATACGCCAGGTTGGATTAAGTGTTTGTGATACAGTGAAACTGGATGGATTGTACCTTTTAAGGACATTTCAAGTCATAGTAACCATTTAGAGCCAGCATTGGCATCAGTATCCTTTCCTGTTCCTTTGACACAGAGGTCAGAGCCAAGAGTGTTTGGCAATGAAAGGTCTGTTTGTTCCTGCTCCTTGGGAGGCTGTGCTCTACTTTGTGAGCCACGAGGAACAAAAGTGAAGAAGTATCTAGAGAAAATGTTTTCTGCAACTGAAGGTAGCTGCTGACTTCAAGACCTATGGAAGCAAGCTGCTTGCTGGCAGAGTTTATGGGAAGTCTGTTTGGTTACAGCACAGTGAAAGAATCTCACTGCTCTACAGTAAACACATTTTGCAGCACTCTGCTTTCTTGCTAGTATTGTAGCTGGGCACATCTCGCTCTCACTATGGTCTGTGGGTGACTTGTGTGCACTGATGGGTGTGGGATGCAATGCTCAGCTCAGTCAGAAACATGGGATGTTGTGATACCTGGAGCTTGATTTAAACTCATTGCTGAAGTGTAAGCAGTTGGCTCACTGGTACAGTAATACGCCATGGCTCTCTCTGCGTATCAGCATTAGAATAATTTCTGGTCTGGGATTTTTTAAGTTGTTCATACATGTACCTGGGACTAAGTGAGCCCCTGATTATGAACTGCTCTTGGAGAATTTCAAAGCAAAGTATTGTTACCATTCTTTGATTTCTGGGATTTAGCCTGAATAAATTCCCATTGAAGCACTTCCTGCTGCTTCTTGGCCCTAAAGTCATTTTAGCCTTTTGTGATTTTGAAGTTTTAATAAAAATGACTCCATTGTGTTGGCTGTGGAGGGAAGGGGAGGCCCAAGAAAGCTGGTTAATATTCAAGGATCACCTCCTCCAAGCTCAAGAGTGTTCCATCCCAATGAATACGAAGCAGAGCAAAAATGCCAGGAGGCCTGTGTGGATGAAGAGAAGGCTCCTAGCCAAACTCAAATACAAAAAGGAAGCATACAGAGAGGTTGTAAGCCAGGACAGGTAACCTGTGAGGAATACAGAAACATTGTATTCCAAGCACCCAGGAATGAATTTAGGAAAGCTAAAGCCCAGATGGAATTGAATCTGGCCAGGGATGTCAAAGACAACAAGAGGGGCTTCTGTAAGTACATAGGAGACAAAAGGAAAGCTAGGAAAAACATGGGCCCATTTCTCAAAGAGACAAGGGTCCTGGTTACACAGGACCTGGAAAAGGGTCGAGTACTGAATGCCTAATTGCCACTGTCTTTATTAGCCAGACTGACCTTCAGGAACCCCAGGTCCCAGAGATTAGGGGGGAAAGGCTGGAGCAAGGAAGATGTACCCTTGGTGGAAGAGGACTGGGTCAGGGAATACTTAACCAGTCTAGACTGTAAGTCCATGGGCCCTGATGGGATGCACCCAGGAGTGCTGAGGGAGATGGCAGATGTCATTGCAATGCCATTTCTGATAATCTTTGTTCAGTCGTGGTGGCTGACAGTCATGCCCAAAGGGAGGAAACCACTCCTGTCTTCAAGAAAGGCAAGGAGGAGGGCCCAGGCAATTACAGGCTGCTCAGCCTCACCTTGGTCTCTGGCAATGTGGTGAAGCAGCTAACACTGGATACCATTTTCAGGCACAATAAGGACAAGAAAATCACCAGGAGTAGTCAGCATGACTTCATCAAAGGGAAGTCATCCTTGACCACCTTGATAAACTTGTACAATGGAATTACTGGCCTGGTAGATGAGGGGAGAGCAGTGGATATTGTCTACCTGAACTTCAGTAAGGCCTGTGACGCTGTGTCCTGTAACATTCTCATAGACACGCTGTAGATGTATGAGCTGGGTAAGCAGTCAGTGATGTGGGTTGAAAATTGACTGAATGACAGGTCTGGAGGGTGATGGTCAGCGTCATGAAGTCTAGTTGGAGACCAGTAACTAGCAATGTACCCAGGGGTCAGTACTGGGTCCAGTCCCATTTAACATCTGCATTAATGATTTGGATGATCTCCATCCTTGGAGATATTAAAAAGTCATCTGGATGTTGTCCTGAGCAGCTGACTCTGAGCAGGCGTTGGACCAAATGACCTCCAGAGGTCCCTTCTGACCCCAGCCATTCCATGATTCTCTGTTATTAAGGAAATTTCTTTAATTCCAGCCACTGGCTTTTGAGAAAAACAAGCTTTACTTTTTACCCCTCTTAAATTGCTTCCAGTGGTGATTGTTTTATTAGGGCACTTTCTAACTTCCATATCTGTTATGCTGCAGGTCACGGGACTTTCCTGCTGTAAACCAACAAGTTTTCTCTGGGCTTTGGTTTAACAGATGCCTTGCAGGCTTTTTTAATGACACTAGCGGACTTCAACTGTTCATCATGTGGGTATCACACGCCTCCTAGATGTTAGCCATTGCTAAACACAAGGGGAGAAATAGAATGTGAATCTTTTAAATCAATATTTTCCCAGTAGAGATATCCTTTTGATCTTTAATTACTTTCCCACACATTCAGAACATTTTTAAGAAGTTTAATTAATTTTTGATTCCTTCAGCTTCTTCAAACTTCTGTAACCTTTTCTAAGTGAACAATCTGAGTGTTGCAGTTTCTCTCTCAGCAAATCTACCAGACACAAACTCTATGGAAAGAGTCCCCCGATTCTCATGCAGAGACTGAGCCAGGCAAAATCAGTCATTAACCACCACCTCCTCTGCATCAGCCCAGTATGTAATAGAGCAGGCAGGATACAGAGCATTTTCTGGGAGGTCCTAGAATTTTGTGGAGCAATTTCTTAGTTACATCCATCAGTAGACAGTTTTCCTTCTTGTTCTCAAGTTACTTCTGTTGGAGTAATGAGTGAAAGGCTCAACTGGTGTCTGCAAAATACTCTGGCTTCATGCTTTGTGAGCATGTCTCCAAAAGCTGCAAAGGCAAGTTAAATGGTGAAGGGTTCAGCTGGGTCTTGGCTGGTGAAGGTGAATACTGAAGGGAGTCTGCAGAAGGATACACCATTAATTTCATCCTATCCCCTGGGAAAGATGCTCATCCCTTGTCCAGCCTCATTTTTTTTTCTCTCCAAGGGAGGGTCTTCCCATTAGGCAGACTTGGCTTCAGAAACACAGCCTCTGCCCTGGTAATTTACAGGTAATAAACCTAAGGAAGCCATAATTGTGCACCATAGGGTGCGCATGCTAGCAGGATTTATGAGCCACTGTGTCTGCAAGCCTTAAATGTTATGTAAGTCCCACCCAGTTCAGGGGAGATGCCTTTTTCGGCTCCCCTCTCTGCAGTGCCTTCTACACATGCAAAGCCACATGGAAATCAGGCTTCATTTGCAGCATGCCCTGCAATCTCTGGAGCATGAAAAACAAGATGTTGCCTAGCTATGCTCCATTCATTTCTGCAGGGTTTTCTGCTTCATTGGGAAAAGTGTCAAAGCAAGAAGTGTTTCTTCTGCTCCGTGACTTTTCCCCACACGCAGCACTGCAGCGTTATCACTACTGTGCCTGTTCTCCACACAGGCCCTCCATGGGAGGTCAAGGCAATAGAGGTTCAGTGGACACCTGTGGGGGAAAACATGTCCCACACAGCATACAAACCAGCCCAAACGCCAGGGTGTTTTACAGTGTCACCCCACTAATGCTGCAGGTTCCCCAGAAGCATCCCATGCTGCATGTGAGGGATGTATTGTGTTACATGCAAGAGCATGGTCTCTCCCCAAACTCCTCGCAAATAAACAACCCATTTCTACTTATTTTTCTGTGTTGGTCACAACTATGTTATATCTGTAGGCAAATTCGTTGTTTCTGACACTGTTACATAGGTAATTTTAGGCTGATAAGACATTATTGATATAGTTACCTAGATGAAGGTGGCCTTGCAACCCATCTCCTTCTCACCCTATGGTCCATGCCAGTTGTATTTAATTACCATTATATGCTTTTCAGACAAATAACTTACTCTAGCCCTGATACCCCTACCTACTACTAATTAAACACAGTCTGCATACCAGAGCAATGACACAACCCAGTTACTGCTCACGCCATACCTCTGCCCTTGCACAGTTTTCATTGCACCTCTGGTTCCCACCTGAGGTCTTAGCTGGCTTTGAAGCCAATATTCCAGTGGACACTCTTGTCCACAATAGCACTGAGAAGTTATCACTTAAGCTGATTGGTGTTATTGATTTGGTTCTGCAGTTTCAAAGCGATGTAGTTTTGGTTAATTAACCCATAGTGCTGTAACAAGATTCTGTGTTAGAAAATTCTGTAAACCAAGTTCCTAAAGGCTGGTTTATATTGCAAACCCCAAAATAGAGCCATCCAGAATCACTAATAGCTTTTGAAATTATAAGCCACAAAGAATCCGGATAAGCACAGGGACTAACAGGATCCTCGATGCAGCGTACCTGACATGGCATCCTTTAAAGCCAACAAAACTCCCCTGAAACTTGAGTTGCATGGGTATGAATTAGAGGTATAAATACCAGCTGCAGAATTTAATCCCAATCCGGTTGAACCTGGTTTTCCCATAGCATTTGATATCTGACATATCAGACAAGTTCACTCTGTGCTCTTCCCTAGGATTCAGTACTGCCCTCAGCACTGAGATGACTCAGTCTCTATCTGAACTGGTGTTTGGCTCTTGCTGTGTCACAGCTTCCAGTGGAATAGTCTCTGAAAACTTCATTTCCTATATTATCCAGTCTTTCCAGATTTACGTGACTAACACATCATTTTGCCATGAAAGCACTGACATTGCATATGTATTTGTGAAAATCCCCTTAGTGAACTCCCGATCCCTGTCCTGCTTTCTATACTTCCAAACTGATGGCCTGTTTTCAGTTAAGCCCTGCAGGCTAACTCTTATTTTCCCCTTCCCCCTTTTCTTAATGGTGAGCTTTGTAGCTCAGCGCTCTGTATTCCTGCCACGATTGCAAAAGCAATGTTGTTATGACTGGTGACATTTTTGTCAGAGCATGCCAATGAGGGTTAAAAGATAGGCCAAAGCAGCTGCCATTGTATTTGCAAGCAAGGCTCAATGTTCTGCTTTATTTCTTTTTTTCAAAGAACGGACAGAGTTTCTTCCTGCTTTTGGGCAACTGCTGGTGTGGCTAGAATTTGTCCGAGAGCAATAACTTATGTAACCTGGACAGCTTTAAAATTATTCTTGTCTTTCAGTATGCATTGCCTCATTGCATATTTCAAATGTACATGCCTAATGTGTGCTTGCATACACGAGTTACTTGAATTATTCTTTATGCATGCAATATTATGCATGAAACTACATTCACTGCATGCATAAAAGAGATTTGTGTCCATGCAACTGTACATACACATCGCCGTAGGAGCCCCTAGAGCACAGACACTGGTCTGTGACCAGTCACCTCTCCACTAGCAGAAAAGAAAGGGGTAAAGATTGCTGAATCCAGGAGGAAAAGTCCAATTGAAACAGCCAGTAAGTCAGAGAAAAAGAACATAGTTGCTGATTTTCAGGGCCTCTTTCTTACAGTAAGCAACCGAGGCTTTGGTTTTCTTTCTCATATAAAAGACAGGCCATAAGTTCTTCCTCCTGCCATTTGGAAAAGGCACTGGATCTGACCTGACTCACAGGGAAGTGTCAGGTGTTCAGTCATCCAGCACCTATTTTCCTAGACATCTCCGGTCCAAGTAGCACTGTTTTCCTTGCTCAGCCTAGCAGACCTGACAAGACCACAGCCCAGAATAGTCTGTACTGGTTTGACCAAGGCTTGTGCTTATTTTTTTCCCCACATGTTTTTGGCTAGGCACTTCTCTTCACGTACGTGGCTGTGATGCTATTTCAGTGTGTAATTCAAATTGCATGCTTTAGTGTATATAAATCAGCTAGATGAGGAAGAAAATATATGCAGGGAGATTTCTTCTGTGGCAGTATCATATGATAGGTGTATGAAATGAGAGTGTGACAGAGTGAGAGCACCTCTTCCAGAGCTTCAGATCTCAACCCATAACGGTGGCAAAGTGCTCATGCTTCAACAGAGGGTTACAACAAATTCTGTGTTTCAACAATCACATTTCATAGAATGACAGAATGGTTTGGGTTGGAAGGGACCCTTAAAGATCATCTAAATCCAAGCCCCTGCTATTGGCAGGGACATCTTTCACTAGATCAGGTAGCTCAAAACCCCATTCAACCTGGCCTCGAACACCCCCCAGTGATGGAGCATCCACAGCTTCTCTGGGCAACCTGTTCCAGTGTCTCACCACCCCCATAGTCAGACATTCCTTTTACCCTTACTAGAAAAAAAAAAAGTTTCCCTAAACAGTTTCCTCTTCCCTACACAGTTTCCTATTAGTGATCTCTGTGTGAGCAGAGTAGCCCTTTAGCAGACTGACTAAAGCACATGAGATTTCATACTGTGTAGCTCCCAAGGAATTAGTGTGGCTAGCATTTACATATAGTGCCCTGACTCGCGACTACAGGAACTGTATAGGAAGAGAAGCTCTGGCCCCTGGCCCACGAGGTCACTCGGCCAGAAGGAAGATGCTGGGAGCTTGGGTGCACCCACACAAGGCTTAGGCAGCTGAAGGGCAGCTGCCTTACAACTCCCATCATGCACGGGGCATGCAACATCAGGATCTTCTCTGGGCCCTGGTCCAGCTTGTCTGTGAGCCACTTGGGGCTGCAAGGACAGATGGTAGCAGACTAAATGGGGCATACTGGGCTCACTCATACTACAGGGGATGTGCTTTAAGCTTTGAGATGCTCAGTCACTCGACATATCTGGGAGTTAAACAACTTGAAAACTTCCTTGTCTAACACTGATGCCAGGTTTCCTGCATGTGGTGGCCAAACAGGCCCATGCTCAGCCTACATGGAACTGCCTGGCATCCAGACCCTGGAAAGTAACCCCTTGCAAAGCATCAGAAATTGTTTGTGACCCATAAAAAAATTTCCTTTTTTTCTCCTCTCTTTGCCCAGATTCATTCCGAACCCTATCCCCAGGCATCTGTTGGTACATGTCAAAGTAATAATTCCCTCATTGAGAGCCCTGCGAAACTGCACTATATCACATGGATATTGGGAGACATCTGTAATGTAGCCATGTCTTCTGATGTTATGCAAGAGGGAATGAAATTGCCATGTGAATGTAAAGGGATTCAAATTTCAGGAGGATTGGCAGTCACAAAACAATCGTTGCTATAAGGCCTCCCTGAGAGCTGATGTTGAATTAAAAGGTACATTTTTTCCAGGTCAGATCAGCAAAGATTTTTCACCATTCTAACTGGAATTGCCCTCCTGAGCTTGTGTTTCTCTCTGTAACAAACTCCCTTGGTAGCTCATGTCCTTTATTCACCATTTCTGGCAGTACAGCTGATGCTACACGTGTAATCTGAAATGGTATCCCAGCAGTCAGGCAGGGTTAGTTTCTATAGTGACTGGAGATTAAAGAGCTAAGCTTTAATCCGAATGTAATTTATCAGTCCATTACATTCAATTCACCTGGTTATTCCATGTCTGTCTTCAGTCTGCTACTTGGTTTCTTCCCAGCCCCTCTCTATTGAAAGAACAAAAATTATGAAGGACAGGACCAAAAAAAACCCACCAAAACATCTGGAGACACAATGATTCATACCTACAAGGCTGAGGATTCTTATCCTACTGAAGGGCCTGGCTAACAAACCAAAGGTGGCATGATGAGAACTGATCGGGGTAGTGTAAGTAATGTTTTGAAGAAGGCATAGAAAGGTAAAATCTAATCAGTCCACAAACTGGTTTGTTTTTTTTCTCCCCAGAGGAATCAGAATCAATTAATAGAAGCACGAAGTGACTCCAGTTTCAGCCCCACACAAGCTATTTGCTCTGGTGTTTTAGCCCAGGTTTCATCCTCCTGCGTTCTGTTTAGACCCACAGTCTGTCACAGGACTTTCCGGTGCAAACTGAGTATTACGAGCTGTGCTGAATGCCACCAGCTCAGGAAAATTATTGCTGTGCTTGCTTATTCTGCATTCACTTTGCACTGGCACAATCCACTGTGTTGGACAGAGACCAGTCAGGCTGAAAATGTTCCCACCTGTGCGAGGAGTCAACTGATTTTAAGTGGACACATTGATCACCTGCAACTCTGGAGCTCCATGACCGTGGTAGCTCAGGTAAGTGTCTGGAACAGAAGTCTCTGCAGTAAGTGTAGGCTCCTGTCCATAGGCACAGGTAGCTCTGCAGGTCTGGGCTGTGCATGCACA
The DNA here is from genome assembly GCF_000690775.1 of Eurypyga helias. Lineage (NCBI taxonomy): Eukaryota > Metazoa > Chordata > Aves > Eurypygiformes > Eurypygidae > Eurypyga > Eurypyga helias. The sequence goes on along the minus strand of NW_010242947.1, from coordinate 2,100 downwards.
GAAACACTGTGCTGATGGCTTTCACAGCTACGGAGCTCCTTCGGCTTCAGTTGTTCTGAAAAACCAGAGAAGATGCTGCATTTCCTGAATTCAGCCATTCCCTGAATAACTGCTCAGAGATCTGCAATGTTCCCCTCTTTGAATTAGTGAATATAGAATATTTTTTTGAAAATTAATTACACAGTACAAGCTCATATGTGGAAATACATTGCAGAAAGTTCTATTAGAAAGTATATAAAGAAGGAATATAATTCATAAGCCAAGCCATCAATACCCAGTACCTGCAGAGAGGGATAATTGTACTCTAATTACTTCCTTGACTACCTGGTTCATCACTTCTGTGTGTTGTCTAAAATCAAGGATTTCCTGTGAACTTCTAAATCTGGTAATATCCTATCGTAGTTTTAAGACTTGTGTGTTTAAAGCCAAATTTAATGTCAACGTCAACCTGACACTAAAAATCTGTTACTTAGTTGAATATTTGTAATTAAGAAATAAGAAAAAAAAAATTAATATAAATGCCACCATGTGTACTGTTTGCTTACATCGCATACAGTCCGAAGTTAGCCAATGAAATTCAGCTGGTCACGTTCAGTTGCTGCTTTTAGTCAGCCTCACCTTCTGTTCTCATGTACTCACACAAGATCCCAGCTCTTGGCTATTCAGCTTGAAAAGGAGGAGAGGTGAAAAATGGCTTAAAGAGAAATTTTAAAAGATCTCTTACTAGTTCTGCAAAATGTTTTTTTAGGAGACAGAGGAAGGAACAATGTTCCTGTCAGCTTTAAATAAACTGTCCTTGTTTCCTAGATCCTGCAAATTATGCAACGCCCAGCTAGACCTTAGATGACCAATTGTTTATGAGAAGGCCTAAGGCTTATTTGAGTACTGAAGCACCAGAGAAGGAAGGTGGTAAGGAGGGAGAGGCACTTGATAGGTGTTACACCCGTCACACTCCTCACTCCTCAGCAGAGCTCTGACTATGTCAATGGTGCATATTTGCTTTGGTGGGCAAAGATCTCGTATTTCCTGCCTTTAGGTTTTGTTGGCATGTCAGGATCCACGTCCTCTCTGTGTACCTTGTGACTGTAACTGCAAGTGGCAATGCTTGAATTCAGCACACAGCTCTTGCCTTCCCTGCACACCCCTGCGTGTCATAGCCAGGCTCTGCTCTAGCTGCAGGACACACTAGAGCGTGACCTGTGGGAGGGACGGGAGAAGAGAAAATACGGCTGGGGGTGGTGAAGGGACGGGAGAAGAGAAAATATGGCTGGGGGTGGTGAGGAAGGGGCTTGAGTGGGAAAGATATTGGCTGGTGTTCATTAATTCTTGAGCTTTAGGTGAAGAAATGTAAGAAGTAATGAGCACTGTCTTGAAATAAAAGTCACGTTGTATAAATTCCAACTTTTTTACAGCTAAATACATTAATTGCATCAGACAAATACAGATCAAGGCAAATTTTCCATCGAATCAGCTTCCAGAACGGGTGCAGCCTTCTAAAAATACACCACCACAGTCACCCTAGATAACATTTCCGTTCAGATGAAGAGGGATGGTCAGGTCAACTGAAGCAGGGTCTTGGAGATCCTGGTCTTTGGTGTCTCAGAGCCCTTCACTGAACTCACTGTGAGATGAATACGATGGTGGAAAACCGGTAGCAGGTTAAGGAGCCCTTCTGAAATATGTACAACACGGTTTGACTAATCTGTACGTTTCTGTATGGTCATCACAACCCTGAGCGCTATTCCCTATGGCAAATGAGAGGTCACAAACCAACTGAATCCTTCCTAACGCATTCCAACTATTACGGGCTTCAAATCAAGAGTTCATATAACCATTTTGTCAGGCTTGAACACCCGTCACGAGGTATCTGAGGCGGTAGAAGCGACTGCTCGAGGCAAAGAGCCGTAACTGTGGAGCTCGGGCATGGTACTGATGTTCCATGGGGCCTCTCTGGCAGCGGCTGCAAAAGCAGGGCCTGCAGGGCTCGGCGGGCCCCAGCGCCTGCTCAGGGGCACAAAGTGACCTCGGCAAGTACCGGGGGAGGGCTCGGCGAGTAGGTGCCACAAAGCTGCCCATGGGCAGCGGCCTGCGCACCGACGG
>NW_010242946.1:0-2487 GCF_000690775.1 Eurypyga helias | reverse complement strand
TCTATGATTCTATGATTCTAACAGTTCCTCTCACACAGTATGTAGGAAAATATAATCTCTAAATATTTAAGAATTAATCAGAGGCAGTTTACAGCCAACTTTTTGAAAAATGTCTTATTTTAGGTGTTGAATTTTTTTTTAAATTATCCTGCTTTAAGGTAACTTGAACCTAATTTTCTGAAGGACTTACGCCAATGTCCAGTCAGTTGAGCAGCATGAAACATTTGGTGTCCTATAACTGTATATTTAGATCAGTGAGACTTAGATAAGGGAGAATGTTATAATTTAGTGCAATCTGTAGACTGAGCTCCTAAAATACAGGAAAAGTAGTGTGAGACAGATGAATTTACATGTGGACTTGAGCATTTGGAGCTAATGGAAGTTCAGCTATGGAACCTCCTGTGTGGTCTTCAGCTCATCACTTAGCTTTTCCAAATGTTGTTTTTTTGCTCAATTGTAAACAGTGAATAATGTTACCACAGACTATTGTTTGTAAAACAAACAAACAAAGAATGTGGAGTTTTGGGAAAAGTCCTAGTAAGTGCAGAAAGGACTGTGAAGTGTGTTTAAAGCTACAGGACCTAGCATAATTAGGAAGAAAGTTGCAGCAGTCCTGGTTTTCAGTATGACATGTAATTTGGTATTTCATAGGTTCTTATACTGTCTTTCTCACCATGCTGTCTGAGCTTCTTTCACAGTGTTTAAGCAATGTGAATAACTTCTCTTTTACATGTGGTTTCTTCTCTCAACCACAGTGTCCCTCCCTTTCCCCCACGTAACAAGGTCTCATCCTGGTTCTCAGGGAGCCAGTTCATGACATTGTGTGTGAGTACACATGTATTTAGACACGTGCTCTATAAACACACAAATGCATTTTTCCCAAAGTTTCTCAAAGAAGCTGCTTCTTGCTCAAGTTAGTGAAGTGAACTCTGTTTTAATTTTAAACTCAGATATAAAGAGTAAAATAAATATGCAAGATTTTTTTTTTCCTTTTTGCAAACTTTTTTTTAAAAAAAGGCAAACCCTTTCTTTCCAAACATTCTGTCTGACTGCGTCAGGTTTCCCAAGAGAAGCTGTAGTCTAGAATAATATTTCAAATATAACATCTTGTGTGTTGCATTTTAATTCTCATAAAGCTGTGAGACGCACATTGATGTTGAGTGTGGTGGTTGTAGTTGGGATAGAGTTAATTTTCCTCACAGTAGCTAGTATGAGGCTGTGTTTTGGCTGTGCTAAGAAAAATACTGATAACATACTAATGTTTTTACTTGTTGCCAAGCAATGTTTATATCAACTCAAGGACTTCTTCAGTTTCTGATAGGGCACCTGTGTTCCCAGCTTTTTCTCTACAAGAAGCTGGGAGGGGACACAGCCAGGCCAGCTGACCCAAACTGACCAAAGGGATGTTTCATTCCATAAAATGGCATGGTCGATCTGTAAGTTGGAGGGTGGCCAAAGGGTGTGCCTCTCACTCACTGGCATAGTCTGGCTGTGGCTCTCAGGCTCTCCAGCTCTGGCCTTCACCACTTGGGGACTGGCGGGGCATCAGTTGGTTGGTGGTAAGCATTTGTATAATTTGTTTTCCATTGTTTTCATTACATATTATTAGTAGTAATATTAGAATTATGAGTACTGTTAGTATTTTATTTATTTTCAAAGTTCTTATCTCGACCCACAAATTTCCTTGTCCTTGAGGAAGAGGGAAGGTGAGTGAGCAGCTCTGTGGTACTTGGTTGCTGACTGCACTTAACCCACAACCCTGGGGAAAGTAAAATTTCTCTGTAGTAAAGAGTAATTAATCTATATATAAAAAAAAAAAAGATTTTAAAGTAGCATTTTCTCCTGTAATAGTGCAGCTGAAAAAATGCTGACTATGAGGGAATGGGTTTCTTTGTATTTATGATGGTGGTCTTCCAAATTCATAACCTCAGAACTGAAGGCCAACGAACCTGAAACACATACAATCACTTATATTTCCTGTAAGATCTTTCAAACTATCTTACTATCATTTAATTAAGCCTCCTCTTGTGTGAGATGAGGGGAGTCGCTGCTTGAATCACCAGGTTGGAGGGGATTTTGGGAGGTGACCAGCTCAACCTGTTCAAAGCAGGGTCACCACTGCTTTCAGACCATGTTGCTCAGGGCTTGCTTTGTCAGGGAGTCAGGGCTTTCTTAGTCTGATATTGGAAACTTCCAAGACAGGAAATTCCACAGCCTCTTGTGGCCATTGCTTCACTGTCCTCACTAGCTGTTTGAAACAGCCACTGTTCCAATTTATGACCATTGCCTTTCTCCCACTGTGCACCTCAACAAAGAGCCTGGCTTTGCCTTCTCTTGTAGGTAAAGATCTAGTCTTCTAGCTACTGGAAATCTGGTATTGTCTCTCCTACCTGTTCTCCTTTCCACGCCAGACAAGCCCGATGTCCCTCAGCCTCTCTTTGCTGGATGTCTGTTCCAGTCCCTGAGCATTCTGGCTTTCTAGTTCCA
>NW_010242945.1:16660-28175 GCF_000690775.1 Eurypyga helias | reverse complement strand
ACACAGCTTGGTGTCATGTCAAACTCACAGAGGGGACAACCCAATCCCACTGTCTATTTCACTGACAAAGATGTTAAACAGTACCAGTCCCAACACCAACCCAAGGAACACTGCTCGTCACTGGAGTCCACTCAGACATGGAGCTGTTGATCAACCACTCTGAGTGAGACCATCCAGCCAATTCTTTTCCTTATTCATCGAGTGGGCCATCCATCAAATCCATGTCTCTCCAGTTTCGAGACAAGGATGTCATGTGGGACGGTATCAAAGGCTTTGCACAAGTCCAGGTAGATGACATCAGTTGCCCGTCCTCTATCCACCAGGGTCGTGACCCCACCGTAGAAGCCACCATCTCGTCAGGCACGATCTGCCCTTGGTGAAGCCATGCTGGCTGTCACCAATCACCTCCGCATTCTCCATGTGCCTCAGCATGGTTTCCAGGAGGATCTGCTCCATGACCTTGCCAGACACAGAGGTGACACTGACTGGCCTGTAGTTTCCCGGGTCCTCTTTTTTCCTCTTTTTAAAGGTGTGGGTTATGTTTCCCCTTTTCCAGTCAGTGGGAACTTCACCAGACCACCACAACTTCTTGAACATGATAGATAGAGGCTTTGCAACTCCATCCACCAGTTCTTTCAGGACTACTAAAAATATCGTGAAGACATAACTTTTCAGTGTAAATCTTTAGTATTTCAGAAAAAAAAAAAAAAAGGATTTATTTCTTTCCCATACTTCACATGATGCAATCCCTGGTAGAACCAGCCGGAGGCTGTAGCAGGAAAAAAAATTAAGAGAAAGGAACATAGTGCGGTAACAGAAGTGACATTAATATACGACGATAACACAAACATCATACATACGATTATGCATGATAGAGTTAAATGAAAAAAGGATTTAACATGCCTGTACGTGGCACTCCACGGGGAGCCTTGCATAGCTTTGGAAGTAAGTTGCTGGGCCTGCTTAAATCAAATCAAAAGCTAAAGAACTTAAATGACAATAAAGGAAAAAACCAGCCTTATAATTCAGCATGAGAATAGCAGAGCTGCAGAAGAAAACTGCTGATCTGCAAATTGATTGACATCAGTTGATGAAAACCACTTCTGGGTCAACTCGCCTCCTGCTATAGGAGTTCTGAAGCACACTTGTCTAACTATTCACATACACGGCATCTGAACAGCTCCAATGCTAGTTAAGCAAGGTTGGCTTAAGTGCCTAGGTTTTGAAAATTCACTGTAGGAAAGTAGCAACAAGAGCGTGACACAGGCCATCTTTTGGCACAGCTACCATTAACATGAAAAATCAGAAGAATAGTAACAAACCGCGGCAGGCACAAATTCACCCAGCACTTTAACGCCAGAACAGGGTTTTCAGGCACCATCTGACCTTCAACGCCAGTCAGAGCTCAAACACAGCACAACACCTATCAGGACATGTTAGCAGCAGAGCTACCAACCTGCAGCTACTCCTCACAGGTGAGAAAAAAGGAAGGCTTTTGAAGCTGGGAAATCAAGTTGCTACTGTATAATTTATATATATATATGTACAGATACACACACAGATAATTATTTCCACAAACACAGAGTAGTCAAGTGCACTGCAGGCACTGGGAAAAGCTGCTTTCAGTTGTTCTATTTTCCTTTTGCCTATACAGCAATTGCTGCTGTGCTTACGTACTCAATAATTAGATTTTGATTCATTTTGATGTGCGTGGAAGGTTGCTTCATAAAATCCAAGAGCTCTAGTCACAAAAGGTGACAGCATAGCAGATGGAAAGTTTTGGGCTTTTCTTTGTGCGCGTGTTTGGGTTTTTTTTAATATACCAACCACTTGTTATAAAGCAATGCCTCATTACAGTAACTTAAAAAGCCACTGTATTCGAAATCTTAATAAGCACTGTAAGCAGACTCAAAAAGCAGAAATCAGGTAACAAGTTTTTACCTCAGATGAGCAAAAGGATCAATTTTATTATCCTTCGTATCTAAGTACAGCAAGATGATTGAGGGATGGTAGTGATGTGCAGAGAACTGTTTCTTTCCTCCAGTATTGAGCTGACATCCAAATTTAATATAAAATCTGGGCACCTAAACCATGGGGAAGATGCATTTGTAAGGAAATCTGCTGTGAAATTAAATTGTGTCCTTTAAGGAAGAGGCCAAGAATAAGCATGGTCGTCTTGCTTTTGCCATGGAGCCCATTGATCAGCTCCAGTATCTGCCCCTCCGTGGGCCATCCCACTAAACCCAGCCACCCGGAAGCATTGGCTGTAGAGCCGGCAGGACCAAGAACCCTTCACAAAAGCACGCATGCCATCACGTATACTGGTTCAGTGCAAGCTCTGCCAGGTCCGTTATGTTAGCACGTACCTTCTGCCGTTTGATCTCGGAAAGGATTAAACGCAGTGGTGTTGAATCACTACCCTAAGGATTCAGTGACGCTCAGCAGAAAAACCGAACTGAGGAGCTGCTGGGGAACACTGAGAAAGCGATGCAACTGTGATATATTTTAAGTTCTACTCAACTTCGCCTAAGCACAAAACAGGATTCCACGTTTTCTGAGTCAGAGCCTCAAAACGCATTACTTCAGGATTCTTCCTTTTTTCAACACACTTCCATCCAGCTCCTTCGGAGAGCACACACTTGTGTACCCAGAGAACAGTGTAAGCAATATACAACATAGTAAATGGAGTCTGTAAATCCAGGAATGACTTGTAAGCAGAGTTTCTCTGCATGCCTCCTAGAGAGAGGTTGCTGCTTTTCTTTCTGCTCTTGTTAGCCAGTAAGTGAAAAAATACTGTGTAAGCTCACATTTGGTTTTGCCTCTGGTCGCTTTGTGACAGACAGCCACGCTTAAGAGATTCAGCTAACTCCCAAGGTTGGGTAGCCTCTTCAGGTGAGAATTACTTTCCTCCAAGCTCTCCTCCAGGCTTAGGTGTTTGCACTACAATAGGATCAAACTTCACCCTAATAAAAGAAGACTAAGTAAATTCTAAGTAAAGTTGGAATAGTAATCCTGGGCATGAAGAAGAAAGGTACAACTGGCACACTGTCAGCTCCCGTTGATAAGCCAGTGCGTCCACAAAGCTGCCTTTAACTCTTGCCATTACACTCTGCTAATACAGTGCACTGCTCTGCCCAGCTATCCAAGGCAAGGGACCTGCAAGCAAAAGGCAGCACCCACAGCAGACTAGCCTCTCGTAACGGATCCCGTGAGGAAAAAAAATCCCAACGCTCAGAGACAGTTATTTTGCATCTCCTATTAGGATCACATCCTGGGTTTAGAAGTTTCTATGCCCCTTCTTGTTGAGCTGACTCACTCAGCTCCATGCACATACAGACACAGTGTGCCAGTGGAATCCATATTGTTTTCCCGGAGTGCCTTTCCCTTCTTTTCATGGGTAAACAAAGAATAATGCTGCAATATATATAAAATCTTCCCTATCATTCTTATAACCTACAATAATAAATATCATAGCACCACTTTATTCTTTTTTAAACAAAAGAAAAAAAAAAACCAAACCCACACAATTCAAAAGCCCTTCGGGGACACAAAAAAATGTATTCTGCTCATTCAATATGAAAAAATCATATTTCATCACTTAATCTCCAAGCTGAAGGATTGAAAAAGTCTTTCACAACTCACAGACAATAAACTTGCTCTCTCCACCACACCGTGCTGACAACTTCACTGAAATTCAACCTCTGGCAATTTAACAGTGTGAGAAATAACACTAGAATTAGAATTAGAACACTAGAATTCATATATATCACAGAATGGTTTGGGTTGGAAGGGACCTTAGAGACCATCTCTAAATTATCATCCCTTTTATGCTTACCAATACTCATTAGTTACTCTGCTTTGCAACCTAAGAGTTAGATTTCATACTGATAACACATTCAACACTTTTCATATGTCTTATTTACTACTGACTTGATGGTTTCACAGCTTTTCTGAATACTTGTCATCTACTATCATTTTCTTCAAATATTATTCCTGATCCACTGCCATCTACAGAAATAACTGGGGCAGGAATACTTTTCATTATGTAAATAGGGTGTAATTTTTTCTGCGAGTGGTTTACTTTTTTTGCATGTGAATCTGTTGTTTTCTTGGTGGGGGGAAAGGTTTTGTCTTTCCACCTTTGTGGAACTACCCTGCATAGGAAAGAACTTAACCCACGCAAGATCCTTACACTGTTAGACTTACCATGGGAGAAAGTAATGAGCCACACACCAGGTAACTTGACTGGCTGTAGTAAGTCCTACCTTCAGCACACCTTCTCAGTACCCACACCCTGCTAACAGGAAATGTTTGTTTACAAGAATTGGTTCAATAAATACATAAAAATCAAGCCATTAACTCTGAAGTTGCCATTAAGAGATGTGAACATTCAGCATCCTAGAAGGTTAAGCAATAGAGTAGTAGGTCTCTGTCTAAACTTAAGTAGCAGGGCTAAACTGTTTGTCCTTACACCTTCAAGTAAGTTACAAAGAACAAAGTCTTAGTAGTATACTATTGTAAGTATAGTAAAATTTTTTAGTATTGTAAACAAATCTAGTATTTTACTCCAAGCAAAACTACCGCTGGATCATCTTTTAGATAACTATACACTATGTAGATCTTCACATTAAAACAGAACAAAATTTGAGTTACCTGTTATCTGCTCAAGCATCCTTAAAACACCAGCACTAGTCAAAGTATTCTTAAGAAATACCACAATATCATAAAGAAAATTTTGAAATAACCATTCTACCTTTTGCACTTCAAGAAATACCATCTCATTGTTGCTCCAGAAGAGTAGATGTACAGGAAGACAAGATCCCACATGCAGAAAGTGTGAAGTGCTCATAAAGTCCCCAGGAAGTAAAATCACAACCACAAATACTCATTTATCAAGATTTCCAGATGCGAACAAATAATTTTCATGTTTGATAGTCTTCAGAAAGTCACTTCTTTTACTGAACTATCTGGGGGTCACCCATAATTACAAGTCACCGCTGAAACTTTCACTCTTGATTTTCCCCTCCTTATGCTAAAAAAAGCACCATTTTGCAATTCTTCCAAGAAATAATGCCATTCACCCTGCAATCTTACAAACCAAATTACAGTCAAACACCACACACGGCTCAGGAAGTGGAGAACCCAAGGGCATCTTCACTCTCTTCTCTTCCAGTTCCTTTCCCAAGAAGGTTGGGAGTCTTCCAAAAGAGAGATGGGAAGCAATAGAGCAACCTCACCCCCACCCCCACCACACAACAAGCACTGCCAAAGTGAACACTTTACACAAGAGAGTCAACTCTTCCAACTCCCTGTGCTCACGAGGATGCAATAGAGCAACCTCACCCCCACCCCACAACAAGCACTCCCAAACCAAAGTGAACACTTTAGAGAGTCAACTCTTCCAACTCCCTGTGCTCACGAGGATGACTGCAATCCTGGAGGAGAGGCAGGGAAGGGACTTGGGGCTTCTGATGGCACAGAAACCAAAGGCATCTCCCTAAGAGGTCAAACCAAGATCAACTGTTCTCTAAATTTTCTCCACAAGAACTCCAGCAGGAAGCATTTAGGGAAAGGAAAGTCTGCAAGTTTCTCCTCAAAAGAAAACTAAGGAATGGCCCACCAATGTCAACAGACATCAATATCCCGTCAGGGTTTACTTGTTTATCACGATGGACTCAACTGAGAGCATCTGTCAATCTCTGAGCAGCTTTCATCTGTCATTATGTGACGATCACATCCCTACAGCAGAGAGTTGTAACTGTGCATTCTTGCTCTGTCATTGCTGTGGCTCTCACTGCCTATCCTTCAAAAATTTAAATGCCAAAGAGAGAAGTTGGCAGCCATAACGCAGTATCAGTCTCAAAACGTGATGTTTGGTCAGGACTATGAACTGCACACAGAATTTAGGGTGGAAGTTCCCACTAGCACAAAAGATGCTTGTAATCTGCTGGAAAACCAGCAAAAAGCTACGAGTTTAGAAAAAAACCCAAGAGATTACCTGTTATTTTCTGTTATTTATGCTGAACAACATCACAAAGCACAGATGCGATATGTGATTTAATCTTCACTAAAGCATGCGAAGATTAAAAAACCCAAACAAATTTATGTCTAATATTATGTCTGCTGACCAAAGAAGGGGAGTTCAAAACTTCAGCCCTTCCTTAAGGGAAAAAAAAAAAAAGTCAAACCCAAGCCCCACACACACAAAAAGAAAAGTAAAAAAAAAAAAACCCCAACATACACAAACACACCACCAAACCACCCAGGTTCTGACTTTTCTCCAGAAAGGGACACAGCTTGTACTCCCATGCCACCTGCTCTGAGACTGCATGAAACTCTTAATTCCAGAAAAGGTAAAACTCCCTACGCTGTAGGACAGCTAATCACCTGTCTTTGTGAAGTACTAAGTTTGGTGCTCTGGTATCTGATCCTGAAGTCCGAAGAGGGTCATAATTTATATTTATTCCCTTTGGCAAGAACAGAGACCACAAAATTGGCAAATTAAAAGGACTGAACAAACTCCTGAACACCAAGTGCAAGAGAAGACGCGGTCAAGACAAAAGGATCCAATTCTGTCACGTCAGTGAAAGAATCCCATCGAAAGCACCGGGACTCTCCCTGGGATAACAAAGCTGTAAACGAAGCATAGTCCTGAAGGACCTTAACCCAGAAGCAAACAAACCAACTTGCAAGTGTACCGGTGTTTCTGGTTTTGTATTTAGTTATCTGTTGGCGTAGACTCAAGACGGATGCTGCACCAAGGCTACCCTCAGCCAACAGCATAGACAGAACTACTGTCCAGTGACTGCACTGCTTCTTCCCAACAGAAGCTAGCAGGAGAGAAAACACACCCTCAAACACAGCCTAAAAACAAACTCTGAAGAATATAAAGAAATCAAAGTTCAAGATTAGAGGCCATTACATATGGAAAAGGATGAGTCCAGGATCAAAGTCAAGGGGAGAGAACAAAAACACGACAAAAACATGGAGAAAGACATGTGATCTAGTTTGGCGCATACATACATCTACTGAGGGTCAGCTCAATAAGAAAAGGTCATTCCTTAATCCTGTGCCTTAACTTCCAGACACTAAATCATTATTTAGGCACAAATTGACTAAGAGAAACCAGGTTAATTAAGTTGCCTATGAAAGTCAAAGGTTTAGGGATTTTTTTTAAACTGGGAAGTTGGCTGGGAAAAATGATGTAGGATCTGCTTTTGCCAGTGTCCTCAGCCAAGAGTCCCCATGAACAAAGATACCATTATCCAAATAGTATCAATTAACCAAAGAAACCCAGGCCATTGCCACAAAAGAAAGAAAACAGAAGAAATACATGGGGAAAAAAGTAGGAGATACCAGATATAAAATAATACTGCCAGCTCCTTTACTACACACTGTTTGTCCTGATTATAGGCAGTTTCAATCTCTCAAACTACTGCAATTTGTCTAACTTATCCCATGAGTATATGGAAGAAATAACGAATATCAAATACACAAGCTTTTTGGAAGCCAAGTATTGTTGTTTAAAAAAAAAATAGAAAAAGAAAAAGGGAATGACATTTTTAAGGCAAGACTACAAACACAATACGGTCATTTTCATATGGCTGTCCATAGCAATTACATGGAAGAAAATGGTACTTAAATGAACCAGCAGAATGTAAAGCACTTTTTTCCCCCCTTCATTTCCATCCTATAATAGTACTTTAAAACAAAAAGTATTGTGTTTTATTATCAATCTTGGTCTTTAGATGGAAAAAGAGCTTTTATTTTGGTAACATATGTAATCCAACAAGCACACGACAGAAGCCACACTACCATGCATGAAAAGAGCATTTTTCTTATTTTTCTGTCATCCTTCATATTGCAATTGCATTGATTTGCATACTGAATTTGTTAAGATTAAGAACACCATGCAGTTAGGGGAGTCTAACATTGTCTACCGCAATGAATTACTGGAACAATAATAATTTGTATTAAAGAAAAAAGCCTTCTGCAAGAAAAACAACTGTCACTTAAGATCAGAAAGGGACAGGCTTTTTTACATTCTATTTATATCTGTCTGGTTTTCAAGATATGAAATGTTTTATTAACTAAATAACTATTTTAAAATAAAAAACATTTAGCAGAGGAGCATAAAGCATCTCTTGAGCTAGTTTATGGGACTATGACCACAGGCAATAAATCTACCATCAACTGAGGAAGGCAGCAATTTGATTATTCACTTTACAACTCTCTAATGGTATTGTTCACAGGTTTTCACAGACAATTTTTCAAAATAGTAAAATGTTACAGCTTTTAACTTCAACAGTCAGTGCTGTGTCCAAAATCCCTACTAGAAAAATGGGTTTATTTCTGCCAGTACTTAATCACAGGTCTTGGAATCCAGTTTGAATTCTCACACATCTCCAATACCTTTCTTGTGAGTTTATATCAGGTAATACCTTACAAAATAAGATTGTCTACACAGAGATAAATGGAAAGATCCTGTTATTCAAGAGCAGACAAAGTATGCAGACCATTGAAATAGCATTAAGGTCAAGAGAAAAATACTTGGTAATCAGTTCAGACGAAAGGTTTTTCCAACTTAATTTCAAATGACTACAGGTAAGAAGAATAGGTTTCACCAAAAGTTGTATTTTCAAGACAGAAAATGCTTAAAACATGTTAAATTCCATATGGGTCAAACACAAACTACTTTTCAAACCCTAACTGAAGATTCCTTTTCCCCCAGGAAAGTTACACACCTGCAATAAAACAGACCTTGCATTTATCTGAAATATATACAGTAACAAGTCTTGAAGTATCAAAATGAAATAAGTCCTATTTGGAGAAACGAGAGCAATAAGCAGAATGAAGAGCATTACGTGAAAATTTGGATGAAACCCACTGGTTTGGAAAGTAAAGAACTAATAGTATAAAAATACAAGTAACAAGCCAATCAGCATTTGACAAGCCAAGTGTGAGAAGAAAAACAAATGAGTTACCACCTGTACTACTTCTATTCCAATCTTCCAGCAGGTGATAGACCAGAAGAGAATGCTTAAAAGAAGAAATTCAAAACATGAGACTTCTCATGGATATTTATGGGGAGGAAGATTTCTTCAGTTAAAATATACAATATCAAAGTGCAAGTTATTTACAATGGACGTCATAAAAAAAGGCCCAGTCCTTACAGCATAAGTCTCAGTGTCCCAAAGAACCAGGTCCTTATTGATCAGGTACACACATTTTTAAACAAAGAGACAAGACAGAAAAACCACCCACCATTTGTTTCAGCAAGAGAGGGTGACAGTACAACAGCAGAGTTCCTCAGATTTTTGTTACACCAACACATTAAAGCACATATTCTCTTTCTCCACTTCAACAAAAGGACTGTTATTATATTTCTCATACATTTTTGGACTTCGGACATAAACAGCCTTCTGAAAGATAACAGCAGTAGGAACATTCAACACATGAGTTAGAATTTATGGTGTTTGAATTCCATGATAAAACAAGCCACAGACTGCTCATTCCCTCAGGGGAAGCCAATTCCTTCCCTCTAACCATCAACATCTTCCATATTCTCAGCTTTGATAAGGTCAATGGTTGCAGCTAAATTAATAGAAAGTTGATTTTTAGTCTGAAGTCCTTTAAAAACTCCCAGCTCTTTATAAATAAGCATCTTCTATGGTCTTAGAAACTTCTAACTATCAATATGGAATAATCTGCATCTCAATATCTGCAAGACAGAAGTATTTATGCCAGCATCTTATTTACAATCATTCAATCAAAATTGAGTTCAAAGGTTCAATATTTCAAAACAATTCACTACGTGTTTCAACAACGCCTGTATTAAGGAATATTTTCTAAATTACAGTGCAGGTTTTAGGTCTTTGAAAATGCTAGTGAAAAGAAATACTTTAATCAAAAGAAAAAAAAGTGAAGCATGGCAATAGGACTAGTAAGAAAGTCAGAATCCTGTTTAGGTAAGTATCAAGCCATCATTATAGAGGCATTCCATTCTCCGCTATTAAATTTCCTTCGGACAGCAGTGATAACATAAGGCACTGAGTTAATCTTTGAATATATCCTAACATTAATTCCTTCTAAGACTCCTGGACAGGTTTTCCTCATTCGGGACATCTCATGCCATCCCTGAGTACACTGACAGTACGCACAGCATATGTGACCTTTCCAGCTGCTCAACTCCAATGACAGGCAATTAGTGAATTTTAATTCACTTAAAACCACTCTCTACCACTCCGGGAACTTAAAAGTATGTATCAGAAGCTTAACAGGGATGCTAACCTGAAACGACTTTGAGAATCACAAGTTGTAAACTCTGACCCCTGCTTCCCAGCAGACTTCAGCAGTAGCCACAGTAACTTAAGCACCAGTAACTCATTCCACCTCAGGGATAGAGTTTAAAAACTAGTTTGTGCTTAGTCATTTAGCATGTCAAGCAGTATGGCCCTAAACATACTCTCCTCAGTACCAAAAAGCAATATTTATGTACTTCCTAATATAAACAGCATAGTTGACCATTTCATCAGACCAATCCATATCACTACGTTCTTTTCCCCTTTAATTCCCGTGCAAAGCATTATTGCAGATTCCTACTCGAACTGGCAACAGACCTCAGTTCCAATCACCTATTCTTCAACATAACTTACCCATATAAGCCAAGAGGTATTTTGGCAACAGTAACAATTTCAAACTCCCAGTGCAACCTCTCTTACATCAACAGATCTTAAAGCACTCTGGAAGTGAATCCTGAATCATTTACCCAACTTCTGCCAAGCACAGAACGATCAAGAGTTGGTATCCACCAAAGTGGGTCCCAAGTGGTTGAACTGGGTTTCTTGACTCCCCTTTTAAATGACTAAATAAAGAGAAATTTATTTACTTATTTTAAACTGAGAAAAAGGAATCTGAACTTCAGGTATTTGGAGCAGTCTTCATGAACTAATGAACTTCTATCAACAGTGGACATGCTTCTGAGTTAGGAGGAACATTTGCTTTATTCAGGTAAGAAAAAGCATCTTGGTAGCACATGCTAAAGTTCCCTCAGTCACAGATTCAGAGCGGAATGGATTGGAAGGGACCTCAAGATCATCTAGTCCATGCCCCTGCCAGAGCAGGATCACCTAGAGGAGATCACACAGGAACAAGGCTTTGGAAAGTCTCCAGGGAAGGAGACTCGACCACCTCCCTGGGCAGCCTGTTCAGTGCTCTGGCACACTCACAGTCAGGCTGAACCTTCTGTTTTCCAGTTTATTTTTTGCTTTCCCTAGTCCTGTCACTGGACACCACTGAGAAAGGCCTGGCCCCACCTTCCTGACACCCACTCTTTAGATATTGATAAGCATTGATAAGGCTCCATGGAAACCTTATAAACACCTTCCAGTGCCTGAAGGGGCTACAAGGAAGCTGGGGGGGACTTTTTACAAGGGCCTGTAGTGACAGGACAAGGGGTAACGGGTTTAAATTGAAAGTGGGGAGGTTTAGATTGGATATCAGGAAGAAGTTCTTC